>NC_085002.1:28821853-28866853 GCF_963854185.1 Sardina pilchardus | reverse complement strand
ATGCCCCCCCCAAAAAGAAAAAGAAAAAAAGCGCTAAGCTCAGATCAGATGAGTAAACACACGGCCTGCTTGCCTGTCTGCCTGCTGAGGGATTAAGCCAGCGGCCTTTTGGTGAAAGGATGTGGCAGAGATGACCAATCTGTCAATGGCTCTGTTCACGGGCACTGGCCTTGGCTCACGTTCTCTGTGCACGCTCAGACACACACACACACACACACACACACACACACACACACACATGCACATGCACGCACACACGCACATACGCACACAATCACACACACACACACACACACACACCCTGCATCATCAGTTTATGTGTCAAGAAACATGAAAAAAAGGTCTTCTTGCATTTATGAATTGAACAGAACATCTGAGAGAATAAACAGCTCAGTAATTATTCCCTGTACTTTCTCTAGTAATCGGCTCTCTTCGAACATTGTCTGAAGCATAACTGTAGTGGTTCCATGTATGACAAAGCTTTTAATCACACAAACACAGCCTCTCTCTTTCTCTCTCTCTCACACATAATCTTTCTCTCTCTTCTCTGTGTTAGACCTTCAACAATGTCTGGGGTAGATGATGGTTTGATGTGTATTGGTTTGTATTGCCTGTGGGAGCATCACTATACTGTAGGTGGAATGATTTATCTTTTACTTAATAAAGTTTAAAGATTTAAAGCTCTCTCTTTTTCACTCTTTTTTTCATTCATTCATACACCTATCTTATTCTAGACTATTTTTCTCAATCTTAACGCACAACCACCAAGGAGCTGCATAGTTTTGTGAATCTCTCCACTCACACACCCACATTCCCTCACGGGCAGGCAGGCAGGCAGGCAGGCAGGCAGGCTGGATCTCACCCTTGCTGAGGACCCCTCCCCCTGGGCCGGCCGCTAGCCCCGTCCGTCGCACGGTGAAAGGCAGAGTTGATATTCAGAGGGGCGTGCATGGGAGCTGGAGAGGGATGAATTGCTTCAGTGTTCAGGGTTCATGAATGCTGTGTGCGCTGCTCTGACGGACAGGCCGACTCATTCACACACACACACACACACACACACACACAATCCCCCTTCCACCCTCTGCTCTGCTCCTCATCTCTCCTGTTTGTGTGTGTGTGTGTGTGTGTGTGTGTGTGTGTGCATGTGTGTGACGACTCCAAGTTCCAAGCAAACACTGTCTTTAACTCCTTCAACAAACTCTCTCTCTCTTTCACACACACACACACACACACACACACACACACACACACACACACACACACACACACACACACACACACACACACACACACACACTTGCTTTTCAGTTCTTGATTTCTTTATGGCACAATCCCTATCTTTTCTCTGGCTTCTCCTTCTCCTTCACTGCAGTATCAATCTATTAACTTCCCATTAAAATAAGAATTCCCTTCTCTCTCTCTCCATCCCTCTCTCTCTCTCTCGCTCTCTCCCTCTCTCTCTGTGAATGTGGTGTTAAATCGGAGCTGTTTTGTTTTTGATCACTGTGGGAGTTGCGATGTGGGTGCTTGAAGAGGTGGGGCGGAGTGGGAGTCCTTGAATTGAGAACACAGAGAATTTGTGTTTCATCTTCACTGCAGAGAAAGTGGAGAAGACTGATTAGGAGAAGGGGGAGGGGGTGAAGGAGAAATGTTTCTTTTTTAGATATGAAAATAAGTATGTAAAATGGCAGTTGGAGGCTGTTTCAGCATGGGTCTTGAAACAATGCATGTTCATTTGAGACCTGGCCTTATATTTTTCCCTTTACATGTTACAAGCATTTTGTTGTTTTACTTTATTATCTGGTCATTCCACTTTGGTGAGATATTTATTGAGTTAAATAGAGGGAAAATATAGGTTATTCCCTGAAATGATAACAATATAATATGCATTTGCTTTGCGTGTTTTCATTTGTTTCTGCCTCACCCATTGCCCCTTTAAGAGAGCCTTTCATTTCAAACGTGGCGGCATATGGGCCCCGCAAGATGGAGACACATTCGCGAATACTAGGGCCCTGCCCCTTTTAAGTACTATGAATATCGAGGGCAGCCAGCCTTTTCTGAGGTAATCTGTTCTCCCAAGCCTATTCATTTGCTTCAGTATTCGCCGGTCCATGTGATAGTAGCCTAGTGCAAGCGCACTGTGAAAGTTGGAAGAAAAAACGGCTGAGCGCTTGGCTGGTCTTACAGAAAAAGGCAGCCTCGCCTCGGATAAAGTTCAGCTTGGGAAAGTTTTTTGCATCAACTCCAAAGTTTCCGAAAATTTGTGTTACATTTAGCCGACGGACCGACGCGAGCGCAGAGTTTGTATGCACGGGAACGTGCGCTATTTTACCAGGATTTTCAAACAGGATAAATGGCAAGTTGAACGTGCGAGTCCACTTGCACCCTACAAGAGCGAAAAACGAAGACTTAACTGAAAAGGTATACGGAACCGTAGAATGGTGGAATTCTTTGTTGGAAAAAACTAAGGTAAGCGATGTGTGATGAACTTTGGTGCAATATGATTAGAACACCGGGACATACAATTTGCAAAAGCGTCTTTAACTTCTGATGACCGCTCCTACGCGAATGCATTTCCCAGCGACTTGCTTTGCGTCCGTTCATTTCTATTTGTTGTGAGTGACCACCATTGTGTTTCATTTCTTTAGATTATGTTAAATTCTATAGGTGTGTTCCGCCTGCAAAGTATGCTTGGTAAACAGCGTAGGCTATGCCTGAAAGTATCTGTTTCCCAAAATACTCGGCTACTATAGAGCCGTTCCATGTTTTGTATATGATGTTAACAGACTTGAGAATGAATCGGAGTCTCAAAGTTTATTCAGACTATGATGCAGATGGTGGGCTACCGATTGTTGTTGTATCACTTGGTTTGGTTTGTAAACCAAACTCGCAAGAACGTCCTTTTCATAATATTTAGCCTTTTTTAGGACTATTAGTCAAAATATCTGGTTGAAAGCACATCACTGAACGCATATCTCAGAGAAGCATGGATGGACCTTGTATAAAGCAGACACTATGGACTTCTAGACGACTGCAATGGCAGTGTAAGCTAAAGGATTTGTATTGAAAAGGGTGAGTTTTCGCGTACTGGCGTTCTGCATCAGGCTAGTGCATTGATTCAGGACTCCGGCGGGAGTAAATACATCAGGACTGTTTGTTCTGATTTTATCCACCTAGGTGCTCTGTGTCCGCCAGGCGTCGTTTGTTCCCCTGTATAATTTATGGTACTTCAAATCAGGTGCTGTAAGTGTTCCATTGTTTTTTAACTACTAGCCTACACGGTCGATAATGAATAATGCGAGGAGAGTGATGCTTTGTCCAGGCCTAACCCACCAAATAACTTACCTTAAATCAGGGAGTTGGTAAAATGTGTGTTTGTAGTATTTCTCGCATCCAGAAAGTAAACACAGGCCTGAATGTCCAAAGTTATATGTCGAATTTGTGCACTGACGGTTCGATTACTTGTGTTGTACGAGTTGCTTTCTACTTTATTGATTGCCTTTGAGCCTTCCCCTGGCCTTCAATATGGACAGAATCACCAACATCCCAAAAGACTCTACCTCAAACTACCCTACCTCAAACTACCCTACCTCAAACTACCCTACAAACTGCCCTGTCCTGAGCTGCACAGGGACAGAGAATATACTCCATATAGGCCTACCCCAGTGATCCCAGGGTTTTAATTGAGTAGGTCATCCAGACCTTCTAATCTGAGAGCATATATTTCAGCAGCTATATTTGTGTGTGCTCTTAAATATGGGAAGAGAGATTAACATGGTGCAAAGCTTATGGATATCTGGGCGTCACATTCCCATTCCAGATGAGGCACTATGGCTTGAAGTTTTGATTGAGTGAAGGCATGAATGACTGCTTCTTGAGTCCTGGTGTCCTTGCATCACAGGGCCTGGTAAGCTTAAGTGTAGACGACATACTATGTGTGCTTCTCTTCAAGAGCCATTCCAGTGTGATTACAGCTTTTTAAATTATGTTTTGGCTGCTAATACCTTGAGCTGTTATTAAAATGTCGACAGTCAGTGGATTTTCATGAATCAATCAAGATTTATACTGTGAGCAGATGTTGTCTTTAGGGATTGTTGTGGAATGCAGTGAACTTCCACAGACACAGAAACAAAGTAAGAGTCACGTTGACAAGTTGAGACACGTAAGCACCGTTGCTAACATATAATGACATTACCGTTATTAGGATTCTTTTGAAATGAAACGAAAGGCTAGAATGACGTCTCTGTGGTCAAACGAATGGTCAGATTCCAAAGGAGAAGTGTGTGATTCAAAGACTATTCACTTAACACAGTTATTATGGAAGGCTACTCTGGATAGCGCTAAAATGCATGGCAGCCGCGTTTGCATGACCATAAATGCAACTCTGCCTGTCCTCTGAATTCATGTGTACACTAACCAGGGGTCTGTCCACTAGGGAGAAGAGATATGATCAGAATGGAACATATTGTGCCATGAAGGATATGATTTCATTAGCCAAATATAGGCTCTCAGCTGGAAAACATGGTGGAGATGTAGGAGCCCTGTGTGGACTGCCCGCATCAGCACTACTTGCCGTGTGTGTGTGTGTGTGTGTGTGTGTGTGTGTGTGTGTGTGTGTGTGTGTGTGTGTGTGTGTGTGTGTGTGTGTGTGTGTGTGTGTGTGTGTGTGTGTGTGTGTGTGTGTGTGTGTGTCTGTGGCATTTTGACATCGCTGGCACTGTCCCTGGGGTTAACAAGTGGAGTGGACCCTCTGTTATGTTTGTCTAGAATGAGAGATGGACCAGCACATTTTCGGAACGCAAAGCACGCGGCTTCTCCTCACCCAGAAGGCAACCAAAAAAGCACTGTGGTTTGTGTTGCCAAGACATGACACCCCTTCATCTTGTATTGCTCTTTAAATATGTCCAAACTCACAATTGTGTTTTGTGTGTGTGTAAATGATGTGTGCCTTTGTTTGCGTTGCTGGATGTTGTGCTTGTGTCTTGTATTTCTCTTTAAGCTAGTGCGTAGGGGTGTGTGTGTGTGTGTGTGTGTGCGTGTGTTTTTAGGGTGCCCTGTGTGCATGTGTGCACATGGAGATTTTCCTGTTCAGTGGTGTGTTTGTGTGGCGCTGCCTCCTGGTCTGTGTCAGGGCCTGTGGTGAGAAAGTGGAGCTGACTTGTTAAATGGCCCTTGACCCCTCTTAGAGATGCACTCATTATATGTGTGCCATCTGACCTTCCATTACATGACCTATAATGACCTCAACTAGAACATGCAATTCATGAGTGGGAGTCTCTGGGGAAACCCACACATTTACTTCAATTGAGTTTAATTCGCCAATGACTGAATTAATATCAGAGCAACTAAATACACAGTGGTGGTAATTAAACATTGCTCTGGTGTCCCCGTTGAGTTACCCTCATACTGCCTCAGCACATTAATCCAGTTTATCGCAGGACAAAAAGCACACACACAATATTACAATGTTTAGTACTGAGTGTCGCCTGGACACACAAAATTGTATGCTATGGTGCATGAGCCACCATTATTAGGGTAAACATGTGAATGATGACATGTTTGCACATAGGCATTAACAATCCTTAATAACACACAGGGACTTGAATGACGTGCTGACCAATGTGGTCAGAAGGGAAAGTCCCCCCTTCCACCTTGCTCTTACGGAAAACGTTAATCAAATGGTCGCTGTTCTCAATAGAGGTGTGTCCAGCCACCAAGGGATCAATAATGATTAGCTTGGTTACGACATGACATCATAACGGTTGGTAAACCTTGGACAAATGCTTTTCACTGTAAGTGCCCATGAGGCTTTAGTGTGATCCAAAAAACAGATAAAAAGCTTCTTTCAGATACATTTTTACTTCCACTGAAAATAGATCCACATAATCCATACAGCCTGGACAACAGAGATGAATAACACAGAAGGCGTACTTAACACATATATTGATTTTTGTTTTTTGCTACTGTGTTCATTGAGCGTATGGACAATCCAGTGGCCTCGTGTGAATTTGCCGAACGGAGTTACTTGGCCCGAGCTTGCATACTCAAGCGGCAAATTGCTAACAGCTGCAGTTAGTGGACATCATTGTCTGTCAAATGGAGGGATACAAAGATGATTGTAGTTGCAGTGCTACTTCCAACACCTCGACAAAGCGAAGGTGTCGGTGGGGGAGGTATGCCACATAGGCTGGGAGTTTACAGGCTTTGGGTTGGGAGTGAACTTCAAAGATATAAATGACTATAGTATACCGTTATTGCACCCATGCTTTTATACATCACCAGTTTCTACATTTGCATCAGCTAACTTTTCTGTGTTTGACGCCATAGAGAAATCTACTGGACCAAAACACATGGTTCAATAGGCAGGAACCAGTGCAAATATGGGTCATGATTTTCCGCAAGATTTTTCATTGTTACTTTGCCCAACTAATCTGAGCATCATAACAAAGAAAGGGCCATCATTTGCCATTTTCCCTGATTTAGAATGTAAAAAAAACAGCCAAGTAAGGTCAACACCCAGACCAGCGTTCAAGGATTTAGAAAGCTGAATTTCTCGAACCAAACAAAATCTCAACAATTCTCTTGGGCTTTCAAATGCGGTGACCTGGCGTGGACTCTGATTTCGGCCATATCCATCACTGTCTGCTGGCGCCTCCGCTTGCTCCTATTGTGCTGGCTGGGCAGGAGCTGTTTGGAATTGAGGGGTTTAGCAACTTAGAACAACAGGAAGAATACAGGCGTCCCACGCGTTCCTGCTCCAGGTAATTAAAATGGGAGCCCTCCTAGATGCCCCCCCCCCCCCCCCCATCCTTTTAGCAGTCGCAGCATCAGTCAGCGCGTCCTCGACTCCTCGGCGGTGTTGTCCTTTGCCTGACTGTGGGCGGTGTCCTCCTGATGTAAGTGCGTCTGGGGCGAGACAAATGGCCTGCTCTGTGATTTGTCATATTAAGTATCGCCGCGGCGATTCCGAGCCTCCGTCATTAGCAGGTGAAGAAGCTGAAAGGACGGCCTGTTTGGGTGAACTGAGAGTTAGCGCTCACAGGGTTTCAGGAAGAAGCCAGTGGATTGATTAACTGACTGAGCATGTGCTTTTTGTGTGTCTAAGAACAGACAGAGTGATTTGTCCTGTGATTCTATGTCCTCTGATGTCCATCATTGGACTGCTTTTGTTGCTTGATAGTTTTTCAGTGCGTTCGGATTGTCCTGGTCAGTCATGAAGTTTAATCAAGGTATTACTATAGCCAGTGCCTGCCATTGTGCTCATGTTCTCAGACATGGTACTCCATCCCTTTGCTGTTTCTCATCCTCCTGAAGATTCCTTATTGTAGTGGTCAGGTAGTCGCATATAAAAACTACATTCAAATAAATCACACAGAATGCATGTTCTCAATAAGCCTTCGGTTTAAACACATTCATGGCCAATGCCCTTTGAAGGCTGAGGTGTGTTCATGGTCAGATCTGGCAGAAGATCTCTCTTCTTTTTTTTTTAGACCTCAGACCACCGCCGTGGAACCTCATTACTAAAGATAGGCACTGACTGTTGGACTTGCAGGATTGACGTGATGGGGTTTGGCTTCCCCACTCCTGCTACAGATAGATTAAATACTCTATTTAATTATGCCAATTAAATGGTAATCTTATCAGAGCCACTGCTCTTCTTCCAAAGAGGGATTTAACCGATACCAGATGCAAGGAGATTACCCACGAGCACATGGGGGAATGACAAAGGGGCATCCGGAGACATGTCGAGGCCTGTGATCCCCCACTAACTTGGCAGACATCAGGTATATTTCAGTACTGCAGAGTTGTTGAGCTATGCTTAGTCAGGAGTTTTTAGATATTAGTAAGTCTGCCTCAGTAAGGTAGTTTTATCCTTTTGTTATATGCTCTGTTGAAGAGGAGTGTCTACTTCAGCAATAAACTCTGAGAGGCTGTCGTTTACACGACTCTAACTTTTGTACAAAGTTGTGGTAGCGCAGTACTATAGAGCGAAATGCGGGCGAAGGTGTATGTTTGTGTTGGATTTTACAACAGCATCTAACGCGATTCAGCCAATCATAATCAAGAACCGGAACGTTCAGTTTTAGAATGATCAATTATGTGATCAATGATATTGGGAGGAACGATTTGAACCAACCCTTCAGTTGACTCCTGCCCCCAAGGCAATAAGAAATACTTTGCTAACTTGACTTCACAGTTCCCCACTTAATCAATCAATGAATCCTCTGGCGGAGCGGAGCGGAGCAGAGCGAATCTTCCAAGTTGAAGTTGACAGCCACTCGGGCTCAGTGTCCTCGGTGTCTGTCTGCGGACTCTACTCGGGAGGTAGATGGCAAGCGGCAGATAAGGCTCGGTTGCCGTAGAGATCTGGCAAGCAGGGAGGTGTGTGGTATTAAGTGGATGTTTTAGTCCGGATTTGGAAGGAGTGGAGTGCTATTCTATTGGTGGGACAGAGGGAAGGAGGGAGGGAGCGAGAGAGAGGTAGGGAGCAAGGGGGGAGAGGGAGAGAGAGAGAGAGGGGGAGAGAGAGAGAGAGAGAGGGGGAGAGAGAGAGAGAGAGAGAGAGAGAGAGAGAGAGAGAGAGAGAGAGAGAGAGAGAGAGGGAGAGAGAGGGAGAGAGAGGGAGAGAGAGAGGGCTGCAGTGATGTGACATTTGGAGCCAGTGGCAAGCTTCAAGTTGCCCAGGCAACCCAAAGGTTGTGTGTCTGGCTGGTGCTCTGAGGTTGGTTTTGGTTTGTGTGTTTGTGTAAGTGTGTGTGTTTGGGTTTTGTTCTGAAGATAAAGTGCTAGATGAATACCAGTGATTTCTTTTTACCTTGTCCAAGCATGGTTATGGTCATGGTTGGTGGAATGTGTATCCAGTTTTGAGTAGATTTCAAAGTCCCCTTCTTAGAAATATGGGTGACATTTTGTATAATATAAAGCCCTCTTAAACCACTTATCAGAGCTTTGGAGATTTAGGGCCTACCTTTTCTAAAGCTTGAACCAGATGCAAATTGAATTTCCGATTATACTCAGATGTGCTACTGCAAGCGCATACTGATAAATGCAGTACAAGATCTCTGCAGCTGCGGCCCTTTGAAGTTGTAGCAAAACTAAAAATTCATTTATTCCATAAGAAGAGTCTCCCATCCCCCACCCACCCTTGCAACGCAGACTGGGCCAAAGTGGCGCACCATTTCTGCAGTTTATTGTGTGAGTGTTTGCATTTGTACTGGCTGCCTGCTGGGGTGGAAATCGTTGGTTACGGTTTCACTCTTCTCAAGTCTCTACTGATGCACGCTAACATTTGTCTCTAGAGAGGTTTGTATGTACTACCACCCCACCTCCCCCTCCTTGCCTTTGTTCACCTGAAGGTGTGTGTGTGTGTGTGAGGGAGGCAAACACACTTACATTTTCACAGCTTGCAGCTCTATCTGAGTTGTAATGAAGGACCATATCAGTGGTGAGAGCTGTGAATTCCCCTCACCCCCTACACACACACACACACACACACACACACATCTGGCCTCCCCTGTCTCTCACCTTCTTACAGAGCAGCCATTTGGTGGACCCCTGTGCAGTGTGATTTGGTGCTCAGTGGTGGGTGGAGAGAGGGTGGGGGTGGAGATGGGGAGGGGGATGGAGATCTGCTGCCGTCACCTCATCTCACCTGCCACACCTGGATCTTGAAATGCCTGAATGTGTTATATGTGTAGGTATGTCTGGCTGCTTCATTCCCTCTGTGGAGTATTATGTTTGCATTCTTACACTCTGTTCTGTTCTGCTATTTGTGTGTGTGTGTGTGTGTGTGTGTGTGTGTGTGTGTGTGTGTGTGTGTGTGTGTGTGTGTGTGTGTGTGTGTGTGTGTGTGTGTGTGTGTGTGTGTGTGTGCGTGCGTGTGTGTGTGCGTGCGTGCGTGCATGTCATGTGTGCGCGCGTGTGCACACACTGTGCCAGTGTGTGTGTGTGTGTATATGTTGTGTGCCAGTATGTTTGAGTGTGTGTGTTATGCATGTGTGTGTGTGTGTGTGTGTGTGTGTGTGTGTGTGTGAGAGAGAGAGAGAGAGAGAGAGAGAGAGAAGGTTACAGTAGTAATCCTGTTTCAGCGGCCTGTATGGGTGAACTGATAAGAAATAAAATGTTTAATAGTTTTCGGGTTCACTTGTAGTCGAGGCCGTTTGCATCTTGACGCTTCAGAAATCGGCGTGTATGCATTTTACAAAATCCATCCATTAGCCACATTGGTGACATGCAGTGTTAGTGACTGTGACCAGTCTCTGATGCTGCCTGTTGCTTCCTGCTGGCTGCATCAAAGATGGTCACTGGCAGTCTATAATGCAGCGCAATGTGGATACATATAGATAAACAAACTAGATCTTGGGCAGGTTCAACCATATGAACTGAACAATATGAGCCTATGGGCAATTGTAAAATGACATAAGCTAATTTAGAATGGTTGAAGATCGGAGGGCAATTTAGAGGTGAGTAAACAGTATTTCCAAAATTCAGGAGGTGTGTAAACAACGTTTATGTTTAGCCTCCACTACAGTCCTGGGTGTAGGTATGCTATAGCATTAAACCTGAAACCCTACACACTGAATGTATGCTAAACAAATTATTTCAATGGTATTGATATGTGACATTTCATATTTCTTACTATGTGATTTGGCCATACTTGCATACTGTCTGAAACAGTTTCATTCTCTCTTTAGTATGATTCTAAAAACATGACCAACCATATCTATTCCTTCTGGAGTCTTTTTAACAGTGAACTGAGATTAATGAATTGAATAGTGATTGTTTGACCTATGAGGTAACACCCTTGGTACCCTATATCGATCCGATCGATTTTGGATTTTAAAGACAGATACCGATATTTTCGATATTCAAGGATTTCAAAAAACGATAAATAACCGATAAATGGGCCGATATTATTGAACCGCACTGCAACCACTGGGAAAATATTTTGCCCCTGAGTTGCCCAGTTGGGGACTCAACATCACTTTTGTCTGATGTTGTAGTTTGTTTGTAGGCTAGTCCATGTGGTCTTTCATGTCCAACAGTTTTTATGTGAACTTGGGATTTGCTGCTTTTGTCCCTTGAAACCTGCATATCACCTTCTTTCACAAGCATCTTACACCATCTTTTTAAACAAATACAGTTGTTCATTTAAGATTAGTGAGCATGTGTTTTAACCTGTGTTGTGGCATCCTGTTTTTCATACATTCCAATGGCACATGAACACACTCAAAAACAACGTAATCACGGGGGCAGTCCAGGTGGCATGAAAGGGGGCCATTAGAGCAGCTACACTCCATCATATCTGTGCACCCATGGTAACAGGTTGCCAGTGAAAGTAGCCTATTCAGAATAGCGAGTCAAATTTTACAAAAATGATCATTATTGATTAATGATTATTGTTTTGCTTTGTGCCTTCATTAATATACATAAGTAGCCTAAATCAACAGGTTCGTCATATACCATTATGCTAATTGGGGGTCTGTCAGTCTTTTTAAGACACTGCACATACATACAAAGCCTACAACTTGGTCAGGTTGGTGCAGAGTACATCTCTTTTTTTTTTTTTTTGTACTTTTATTGCATGTTTGTCCATATATACAGTACAAACTTCACTTACTTCAACTAACTTACATTGCATTCATTTTTTGTTTTGTTTTGTTATTAAGGATAAAGCAACAAAAAAAAAGACAGAAGCAAACCGAGAGGGGGGGGTGGGGGGGGGGGGGGGCGGGGCAATAACATAATCTATAAAAAATAAATAAATGAATAAAGAAAAAGGACTGTGTAGGGGAAGGGGAGTTACATATATATGTCCTATGTGTAATTGCTTATTGTTGAGTATTTTTGGGGGGGTAGGGGGGGGGGGGTGTTCTTGCGTGTGTGTGTGTGTGTATATGTGGGTGCGTGTGTGTGTGTGTGTGTGTGTGTGTGCATGTGTGTACGTGCGCGTGTAAAGTTGTAGTTGTTATTGAGGGGGAGGGGCGGGGAGGGGGTATTCGTTGTTGTACATTATGTGTACATAGGTGTGGGTGTGTGTGCATGTGTGTTGGTGTGGGTGTGTGCGTGTGTGTGTGCATGTGTATGTGTGTGAGTTCAGTGTATTTAAGAGTACATCTCATCTCATGTTTATGACTCCTATGTTTGCAAGAGACTATTTTCTTTTGAATCTTCCTTGTCAAAAACGAAAATAATTGTTGTACGTAGGCACAAAAATAATTATTTCCTCCTGTTCATCACGCCCCACCTGTCATGTCTATATTCCCCACTAGTGGGGCCCGCCCCACACTTTGAGAACCACTGCACATTGACCCACGTCAATTGCGTCAATTGGCACTGCTGTGGGTCAGTCAACCTAAACAAGTTCTTACCACAAGGAAACCAACAGAGCTATCCCTTATAAATATGTGGTATTTGTAACCTAACTATAAATGTAAGCAAACGTCTACACAAGTAGACAATGAATAGAATAGAATAGAATAGAATATATACTTTTTTGATCCCGTGAGGGAAATTCGTTTCTCTTCATTTAACCCAATTTAACCGAATTAGTGAACACACACAGTGAGGTGAATCACACACTAACCCAGAGCAGTGAGCTGCCTGCCCAACCAGTGGCGCTCGGGGAGCAGTGAGGGGTTAGGTGCCTTGCTCAAGGGCACTTCAGCCGTGGTGGACTGGTTGGGGATCGAACCAGCAACCCTCCAGTTACAAGCCCGAAGCCCTAAACAGTACACCACGGCTGCCCAACAATGCAACTTGTTCTTGGTCAACAACCTGTTTTGCACAAGGACATTTAACAAACATTACCACCAAACATGCAAATGTGTAACCTGTGAAAGGCAGGTTGGAACTATTTCACACACATACACATGCACAACATAACATAATCTATAAAAAAAAAATAAATGAATAAAGAAAAAGGACTGTGTAGGGGAAGGGGAGTTACATATATATGTCCTATGTGTAATTGCTTATTGTTGAGTATTTTTGGGGGGGTAGGGGGGGGGGGGGTGTTCTTGCGTGTGTGTGTGTGTGTATATGTGGGTGCGTGTGTGTGTGTGTGTGTGTGTGTGTGCATGTGTGTACGTGCGCGTGTAAAGTTGTAGTTGTTATTGAGGGGGAGGGGCGGGGAGGGGGTATTCGTTGTTGTACATTATGTGTACATAGGTGTGGGTGTGTGTGCATGTGTGTTGGTGTGGGTGTGTGCGTGTGTGTGTGCATGTGTATGTGTGTGAGTTCAGTGTATTTAAGAGTACATCTCATCTCATGTTTATGACTCCTATGTTTGCAAGAGACTATTTTCTTTTGAATCTTCCTTGTCAAAAACGAAAATAATTGTTGTACGTAGGCACAAAAATAATTATTTCCTCCTGTTCATCACGCCCCACCTGTCATGTCTATATTCCCCACTAGTGGGGCCCGCCCCACACTTTGAGAACCACTGCACATTGACCCACGTCAATTGCGTCAATTGGCACTGCTGTGGGTCAGTCAACCTAAACAAGTTCTTACCACAAGGAAACCAACAGAGCTATCCCTTATAAATATGTGGTATTTGTAACCTAACTATAAATGTAAGCAAACGTCTACACAAGTAGACAATGAATAGAATAGAATAGAATAGAATATATACTTTTTTGATCCCGTGAGGGAAATTCGTTTCTCTTCATTTAACCCAATTTAACCGAATTAGTGAACACACACAGTGAGGTGAATCACACACTAACCCAGAGCAGTGAGCTGCCTGCCCAACCAGTGGCGCTCGGGGAGCAGTGAGGGGTTAGGTGCCTTGCTCAAGGGCACTTCAGCCGTGGTGGACTGGTTGGGGATCGAACCAGCAACCCTCCAGTTACAAGCCCGAAGCCCTAAACAGTACACCACGGCTGCCCAACAATGCAACTTGTTCTTGGTCAACAACCTGTTTTGCACAAGGACATTTAACAAACATTACCACCAAACATGCAAATGTGTAACCTGTGAAAGGCAGGTTGGAACTATTTCACACACATACACATGCACAACATAACATAATCTATAAAAAAAAAATAAATGAATAAAGAAAAAGGACTGTGTAGGGGAAGGGGAGTTACATATATATGTCCTATGTGTAATTGCTTATTGTTGAGTATTTTTGGGGGGGTAGGGGGGGGGGGTGTTCTTGCGTGTGTGTGTGTGTGTATATGTGGGTGCGTGTGTGTGTGTGTGTGTGTGTGTGTGCATGTGTGTACGTGCGCGTGTAAAGTTGTAGTTGTTATTGAGGGGGAGGGGCGGGGAGGGGGTATTCGTTGTTGTACATTATGTGTACATAGGTGTGGGTGTGTGTGCATGTGTGTTGGTGTGGGTGTGTGCGTGTGTGTGTGCATGTGTATGTGTGTGAGTTCAGTGTATTTAAGAGTACATCTCATCTCATGTTTATGACTCCTATGTTTGCAAGAGACTATTTTCTTTTGAATCTTCCTTGTCAAAAACGAAAATAATTGTTGTACGTAGGCACAAAAATAATTATTTCCTCCTGTTCATCACGCCCCACCTGTCATGTCTATATTCCCCACTAGTGGGGCCCGCCCCACACTTTGAGAACCACTGCACATTGACCCACGTCAATTGCGTCAATTGGCACTGCTGTGGGTCAGTCAACCTAAACAAGTTCTTACCACAAGGAAACCAACAGAGCTATCCCTTATAAATATGTGGTATTTGTAACCTAACTATAAATGTAAGCAAACGTCTACACAAGTAGACAATGAATAGAATAGAATAGAATAGAATATATACTTTTTTGATCCCGTGAGGGAAATTCGTTTCTCTTCATTTAACCCAATTTAACCGAATTAGTGAACACACACAGTGAGGTGAATCACACACTAACCCAGAGCAGTGAGCTGCCTGCCCAACCAGTGGCGCTCGGGGAGCAGTGAGGGGTTAGGTGCCTTGCTCAAGGGCACTTCAGCCGTGGTGGACTGGTTGGGGATCGAACCAGCAACCCTCCAGTTACAAGCCCGAAGCCCTAAACAGTACACCACGGCTGCCCAACAATGCAACTTGTTCTTGGTCAACAACCTGTTTTGCACAAGGACATTTAACAAACATTACCACCAAACATGCAAATGTGTAACCTGTGAAAGGCAGGTTGGAACTATTTTCTGTTAAGCCAGTATGTGTGAGTGTGTATGTGTTATGCATGTGTGTGTGTGTGTGTGTGTGTGTGTGTGTGAG
Organism: Sardina pilchardus; assembly: GCF_963854185.1. NCBI lineage: Eukaryota > Metazoa > Chordata > Actinopteri > Clupeiformes > Clupeidae > Sardina > Sardina pilchardus. The sequence continues at coordinate 28,851,634 of NC_085002.1, read as the reverse complement.
CGAGAGAGAGAGAGAGAGAGAGAGAGAGAGTTTTGAAAGAGATGGTGTGTGTGCATGGTACCTATAGCTCACGTGGCCCAGACCCTTAACATCATCAAATTGGACTTTGAGATAAACAAGGATTATAAACATACTACTCAATGGTGGCTATAAACACACCCTTTTAACATATTTTGAGAAAGACAGAAATACTAAAGACTGGCCCGTCTTCTGTGTGACTCACGTCAATACTTAATTATCCCAAGCAGTCCATTTCACTGCTTGACTAAATGGAAAATATGTAGGCTAAACATGGACATCGCCATAGGTTACTTAACTCATGTTGACAATGGAGAAAACATGTAACATTGTGGTTTCTGACAAAAATGATGTTTTGTGCCAACTGCCAACATGTTTGTAAAAGCACAACCACAAGTCGTCTTTTGCATTTCCCTTTCTTTGCCCATGTTCCACATACAGTAAATGGTAGACAGCAATGGCATGCATTTTTTGCCATATGTTAGACACACACCATATCTCTCACATATAGCCCCCGTTCTGACACACACACACCGGTAACCCATTTCAACAGAATTAAGAATGCACTTGCCACATTAGTTTTTTTTTTTTTTTTAAGGGAAAAGTATTACATGGTGGTGCTTGCAAGTGAATTTAAGTGTATAACTCCCTTTGGTACTATCTCACATTGGATGTCTAGTCTAATTCATGTTTCAGTAAAACCACATCAAGCCTCTCACCGTTGTAACATCTGTCGGTAGGCTACCTCAATTTCCTAGGAACTTGTGAGACCAATGTGACCCCAACAACTTTGTGCTGAGCATCTTTTTCAGGGTCTCAGCCAACATAAAGTGCAGTCCCTGGGTCTCCGGCAGTGGCAGCGCTGAACGACCCCCTTAAGAATACGTCCATCTGGCCGGAAGCTGACGGCCCTGAGCTTTATGAACGTGCCCCTGTGATGAGAAAGGCAGACTGAGTCACACATGCCATGACACTTACTGTCCACAAGGGAGCGTTTGATTGAAACGGGCAGCCCTACGTGTCTATTGGTGGGACAGTGCCATTCAACCTTGTTGCCGACATCAGCATGTTTAACCCAGAGTGATGCCATGACTCTTGGGGTGCCTCTCATTAGGGCTTTTATACACCCTCCCTTCCTTCCTCGATCCTCGTCCTCACTGATCTAGATAAGGAATGATGGGGCGGCAACAATGGGATAGTCTATCCAATGTTAGTTATAGATCAGTGGGAACGCCCCTCGAAGATCGAGGAGAGATGTTGAGAGGCACCCTTAGACTTGGTTGTCTGTGGCTCTGAGTGGTTACTCTTCTTCTCAGGATGGGACCAGAAGGCTCCAACCAGACGCACAGCACAGGGAGACAGACACAAGTTGGGGGCAGTGGGCGCTACTCAGATCTGAGAGAACAGACAGCACAGAGGTCAATCCCCTGGCAAACAAAAAGTATAATAGTGTGCAAATTCAACCCTAGGTCCTCTCTCTCTCTGTCTCACATTCACTCTCTCTCCTCTCTCTCTCTCTCTCTCTCTCTCTCTTTCGTTTATCCTCACACTTTTTCTCTATCTGTTTTTATTTTTACGAGTTTCATAGCACTGATATACCTGTCCTGAAACCTTGTGTCCAGATGCCCCCCCCAAAAAGAAAAAGAAAAAAAGCGCTAAGCTCAGATCAGATGAGTAAACACACGGCCTGCTTGCCTGTCTGCCTGCTGAGGGATTAAGCCAGCGGCCTTTTGGTGAAAGGATGTGGCAGAGATGACCAATCTGTCAATGGCTCTGTTCACGGGCACTGGCCTTGGCTCACGTTCTCTGTGCACGCTCAGACACACACACACACACACACACACACACACACACACACACATGCACATGCACGCACACACGCACATACGCACACAATCACACACACACACACACACACACACCCTGCATCATCAGTTTATGTGTCAAGAAACATGAAAAAAAGGTCTTCTTGCATTTATGAATTGAACAGAACATCTGAGAGAATAAACAGCTCAGTAATTATTCCCTGTACTTTCTCTAGTAATCGGCTCTCTTCGAACATTGTCTGAAGCATAACTGTAGTGGTTCCATGTATGACAAAGCTTTTAATCACACAAACACAGCCTCTCTCTTTCTCTCTCTCTCACACATAATCTTTCTCTCTCTTCTCTGTGTTAGACCTTCAACAATGTCTGGGGTAGATGATGGTTTGATGTGTATTGGTTTGTATTGCCTGTGGGAGCATCACTATACTGTAGGTGGAATGATTTATCTTTTACTTAATAAAGTTTAAAGATTTAAAGCTCTCTCTTTTTCACTCTTTTTTTCATTCATTCATACACCTATCTTATTCTAGACTATTTTTCTCAATCTTAACGCACAACCACCAAGGAGCTGCATAGTTTTGTGAATCTCTCCACTCACACACCCACATTCCCTCACGGGCAGGCAGGCAGGCAGGCAGGCAGGCAGGCTGGATCTCACCCTTGCTGAGGACCCCTCCCCCTGGGCCGGCCGCTAGCCCCGTCCGTCGCACGGTGAAAGGCAGAGTTGATATTCAGAGGGGCGTGCATGGGAGCTGGAGAGGGATGAATTGCTTCAGTGTTCAGGGTTCATGAATGCTGTGTGCGCTGCTCTGACGGACAGGCCGACTCATTCACACACACACACACACACACACACACACAATCCCCCTTCCACCCTCTGCTCTGCTCCTCATCTCTCCTGTTTGTGTGTGTGTGTGTGTGTGTGTGTGTGTGTGTGCATGTGTGTGACGACTCCAAGTTCCAAGCAAACACTGTCTTTAACTCCTTCAACAAACTCTCTCTCTCTTTCACACACACACACACACACACACACACACACACACACACACACACACACACACACACACACACACACACACACACACACACACACTTGCTTTTCAGTTCTTGATTTCTTTATGGCACAATCCCTATCTTTTCTCTGGCTTCTCCTTCTCCTTCACTGCAGTATCAATCTATTAACTTCCCATTAAAATAAGAATTCCCTTCTCTCTCTCTCCATCCCTCTCTCTCTCTCTCGCTCTCTCCCTCTCTCTCTGTGAATGTGGTGTTAAATCGGAGCTGTTTTGTTTTTGATCACTGTGGGAGTTGCGATGTGGGTGCTTGAAGAGGTGGGGCGGAGTGGGAGTCCTTGAATTGAGAACACAGAGAATTTGTGTTTCATCTTCACTGCAGAGAAAGTGGAGAAGACTGATTAGGAGAAGGGGGAGGGGGTGAAGGAGAAATGTTTCTTTTTTAGATATGAAAATAAGTATGTAAAATGGCAGTTGGAGGCTGTTTCAGCATGGGTCTTGAAACAATGCATGTTCATTTGAGACCTGGCCTTATATTTTTCCCTTTACATGTTACAAGCATTTTGTTGTTTTACTTTATTATCTGGTCATTCCACTTTGGTGAGATATTTATTGAGTTAAATAGAGGGAAAATATAGGTTATTCCCTGAAATGATAACAATATAATATGCATTTGCTTTGCGTGTTTTCATTTGTTTCTGCCTCACCCATTGCCCCTTTAAGAGAGCCTTTCATTTCAAACGTGGCGGCATATGGGCCCCGCAAGATGGAGACACATTCGCGAATACTAGGGCCCTGCCCCTTTTAAGTACTATGAATATCGAGGGCAGCCAGCCTTTTCTGAGGTAATCTGTTCTCCCAAGCCTATTCATTTGCTTCAGTATTCGCCGGTCCATGTGATAGTAGCCTAGTGCAAGCGCACTGTGAAAGTTGGAAGAAAAAACGGCTGAGCGCTTGGCTGGTCTTACAGAAAAAGGCAGCCTCGCCTCGGATAAAGTTCAGCTTGGGAAAGTTTTTTGCATCAACTCCAAAGTTTCCGAAAATTTGTGTTACATTTAGCCGACGGACCGACGCGAGCGCAGAGTTTGTATGCACGGGAACGTGCGCTATTTTACCAGGATTTTCAAACAGGATAAATGGCAAGTTGAACGTGCGAGTCCACTTGCACCCTACAAGAGCGAAAAACGAAGACTTAACTGAAAAGGTATACGGAACCGTAGAATGGTGGAATTCTTTGTTGGAAAAAACTAAGGTAAGCGATGTGTGATGAACTTTGGTGCAATATGATTAGAACACCGGGACATACAATTTGCAAAAGCGTCTTTAACTTCTGATGACCGCTCCTACGCGAATGCATTTCCCAGCGACTTGCTTTGCGTCCGTTCATTTCTATTTGTTGTGAGTGACCACCATTGTGTTTCATTTCTTTAGATTATGTTAAATTCTATAGGTGTGTTCCGCCTGCAAAGTATGCTTGGTAAACAGCGTAGGCTATGCCTGAAAGTATCTGTTTCCCAAAATACTCGGCTACTATAGAGCCGTTCCATGTTTTGTATATGATGTTAACAGACTTGAGAATGAATCGGAGTCTCAAAGTTTATTCAGACTATGATGCAGATGGTGGGCTACCGATTGTTGTTGTATCACTTGGTTTGGTTTGTAAACCAAACTCGCAAGAACGTCCTTTTCATAATATTTAGCCTTTTTTAGGACTATTAGTCAAAATATCTGGTTGAAAGCACATCACTGAACGCATATCTCAGAGAAGCATGGATGGACCTTGTATAAAGCAGACACTATGGACTTCTAGACGACTGCAATGGCAGTGTAAGCTAAAGGATTTGTATTGAAAAGGGTGAGTTTTCGCGTACTGGCGTTCTGCATCAGGCTAGTGCATTGATTCAGGACTCCGGCGGGAGTAAATACATCAGGACTGTTTGTTCTGATTTTATCCACCTAGGTGCTCTGTGTCCGCCAGGCGTCGTTTGTTCCCCTGTATAATTTATGGTACTTCAAATCAGGTGCTGTAAGTGTTCCATTGTTTTTTAACTACTAGCCTACACGGTCGATAATGAATAATGCGAGGAGAGTGATGCTTTGTCCAGGCCTAACCCACCAAATAACTTACCTTAAATCAGGGAGTTGGTAAAATGTGTGTTTGTAGTATTTCTCGCATCCAGAAAGTAAACACAGGCCTGAATGTCCAAAGTTATATGTCGAATTTGTGCACTGACGGTTCGATTACTTGTGTTGTACGAGTTGCTTTCTACTTTATTGATTGCCTTTGAGCCTTCCCCTGGCCTTCAATATGGACAGAATCACCAACATCCCAAAAGACTCTACCTCAAACTACCCTACCTCAAACTACCCTACCTCAAACTACCCTACAAACTGCCCTGTCCTGAGCTGCACAGGGACAGAGAATATACTCCATATAGGCCTACCCCAGTGATCCCAGGGTTTTAATTGAGTAGGTCATCCAGACCTTCTAATCTGAGAGCATATATTTCAGCAGCTATATTTGTGTGTGCTCTTAAATATGGGAAGAGAGATTAACATGGTGCAAAGCTTATGGATATCTGGGCGTCACATTCCCATTCCAGATGAGGCACTATGGCTTGAAGTTTTGATTGAGTGAAGGCATGAATGACTGCTTCTTGAGTCCTGGTGTCCTTGCATCACAGGGCCTGGTAAGCTTAAGTGTAGACGACATACTATGTGTGCTTCTCTTCAAGAGCCATTCCAGTGTGATTACAGCTTTTTAAATTATGTTTTGGCTGCTAATACCTTGAGCTGTTATTAAAATGTCGACAGTCAGTGGATTTTCATGAATCAATCAAGATTTATACTGTGAGCAGATGTTGTCTTTAGGGATTGTTGTGGAATGCAGTGAACTTCCACAGACACAGAAACAAAGTAAGAGTCACGTTGACAAGTTGAGACACGTAAGCACCGTTGCTAACATATAATGACATTACCGTTATTAGGATTCTTTTGAAATGAAACGAAAGGCTAGAATGACGTCTCTGTGGTCAAACGAATGGTCAGATTCCAAAGGAGAAGTGTGTGATTCAAAGACTATTCACTTAACACAGTTATTATGGAAGGCTACTCTGGATAGCGCTAAAATGCATGGCAGCCGCGTTTGCATGACCATAAATGCAACTCTGCCTGTCCTCTGAATTCATGTGTACACTAACCAGGGGTCTGTCCACTAGGGAGAAGAGATATGATCAGAATGGAACATATTGTGCCATGAAGGATATGATTTCATTAGCCAAATATAGGCTCTCAGCTGGAAAACATGGTGGAGATGTAGGAGCCCTGTGTGGACTGCCCGCATCAGCACTACTTGCCGTGTGTGTGTGTGTGTGTGTGTGTGTGTGTGTGTGTGTGTGTGTGTGTGTGTGTGTGTGTGTGTGTGTGTGTGTGTGTGTGTGTGTGTGTGTGTGTGTGTGTGTGTGTGTGTGTGTGTGTCTGTGGCATTTTGACATCGCTGGCACTGTCCCTGGGGTTAACAAGTGGAGTGGACCCTCTGTTATGTTTGTCTAGAATGAGAGATGGACCAGCACATTTTCGGAACGCAAAGCACGCGGCTTCTCCTCACCCAGAAGGCAACCAAAAAAGCACTGTGGTTTGTGTTGCCAAGACATGACACCCCTTCATCTTGTATTGCTCTTTAAATATGTCCAAACTCACAATTGTGTTTTGTGTGTGTGTAAATGATGTGTGCCTTTGTTTGCGTTGCTGGATGTTGTGCTTGTGTCTTGTATTTCTCTTTAAGCTAGTGCGTAGGGGTGTGTGTGTGTGTGTGTGTGTGCGTGTGTTTTTAGGGTGCCCTGTGTGCATGTGTGCACATGGAGATTTTCCTGTTCAGTGGTGTGTTTGTGTGGCGCTGCCTCCTGGTCTGTGTCAGGGCCTGTGGTGAGAAAGTGGAGCTGACTTGTTAAATGGCCCTTGACCCCTCTTAGAGATGCACTCATTATATGTGTGCCATCTGACCTTCCATTACATGACCTATAATGACCTCAACTAGAACATGCAATTCATGAGTGGGAGTCTCTGGGGAAACCCACACATTTACTTCAATTGAGTTTAATTCGCCAATGACTGAATTAATATCAGAGCAACTAAATACACAGTGGTGGTAATTAAACATTGCTCTGGTGTCCCCGTTGAGTTACCCTCATACTGCCTCAGCACATTAATCCAGTTTATCGCAGGACAAAAAGCACACACACAATATTACAATGTTTAGTACTGAGTGTCGCCTGGACACACAAAATTGTATGCTATGGTGCATGAGCCACCATTATTAGGGTAAACATGTGAATGATGACATGTTTGCACATAGGCATTAACAATCCTTAATAACACACAGGGACTTGAATGACGTGCTGACCAATGTGGTCAGAAGGGAAAGTCCCCCCTTCCACCTTGCTCTTACGGAAAACGTTAATCAAATGGTCGCTGTTCTCAATAGAGGTGTGTCCAGCCACCAAGGGATCAATAATGATTAGCTTGGTTACGACATGACATCATAACGGTTGGTAAACCTTGGACAAATGCTTTTCACTGTAAGTGCCCATGAGGCTTTAGTGTGATCCAAAAAACAGATAAAAAGCTTCTTTCAGATACATTTTTACTTCCACTGAAAATAGATCCACATAATCCATACAGCCTGGACAACAGAGATGAATAACACAGAAGGCGTACTTAACACATATATTGATTTTTGTTTTTTGCTACTGTGTTCATTGAGCGTATGGACAATCCAGTGGCCTCGTGTGAATTTGCCGAACGGAGTTACTTGGCCCGAGCTTGCATACTCAAGCGGCAAATTGCTAACAGCTGCAGTTAGTGGACATCATTGTCTGTCAAATGGAGGGATACAAAGATGATTGTAGTTGCAGTGCTACTTCCAACACCTCGACAAAGCGAAGGTGTCGGTGGGGGAGGTATGCCACATAGGCTGGGAGTTTACAGGCTTTGGGTTGGGAGTGAACTTCAAAGATATAAATGACTATAGTATACCGTTATTGCACCCATGCTTTTATACATCACCAGTTTCTACATTTGCATCAGCTAACTTTTCTGTGTTTGACGCCATAGAGAAATCTACTGGACCAAAACACATGGTTCAATAGGCAGGAACCAGTGCAAATATGGGTCATGATTTTCCGCAAGATTTTTCATTGTTACTTTGCCCAACTAATCTGAGCATCATAACAAAGAAAGGGCCATCATTTGCCATTTTCCCTGATTTAGAATGTAAAAAAAACAGCCAAGTAAGGTCAACACCCAGACCAGCGTTCAAGGATTTAGAAAGCTGAATTTCTCGAACCAAACAAAATCTCAACAATTCTCTTGGGCTTTCAAATGCGGTGACCTGGCGTGGACTCTGATTTCGGCCATATCCATCACTGTCTGCTGGCGCCTCCGCTTGCTCCTATTGTGCTGGCTGGGCAGGAGCTGTTTGGAATTGAGGGGTTTAGCAACTTAGAACAACAGGAAGAATACAGGCGTCCCACGCGTTCCTGCTCCAGGTAATTAAAATGGGAGCCCTCCTAGATGCCCCCCCCCCCCCCCCCATCCTTTTAGCAGTCGCAGCATCAGTCAGCGCGTCCTCGACTCCTCGGCGGTGTTGTCCTTTGCCTGACTGTGGGCGGTGTCCTCCTGATGTAAGTGCGTCTGGGGCGAGACAAATGGCCTGCTCTGTGATTTGTCATATTAAGTATCGCCGCGGCGATTCCGAGCCTCCGTCATTAGCAGGTGAAGAAGCTGAAAGGACGGCCTGTTTGGGTGAACTGAGAGTTAGCGCTCACAGGGTTTCAGGAAGAAGCCAGTGGATTGATTAACTGACTGAGCATGTGCTTTTTGTGTGTCTAAGAACAGACAGAGTGATTTGTCCTGTGATTCTATGTCCTCTGATGTCCATCATTGGACTGCTTTTGTTGCTTGATAGTTTTTCAGTGCGTTCGGATTGTCCTGGTCAGTCATGAAGTTTAATCAAGGTATTACTATAGCCAGTGCCTGCCATTGTGCTCATGTTCTCAGACATGGTACTCCATCCCTTTGCTGTTTCTCATCCTCCTGAAGATTCCTTATTGTAGTGGTCAGGTAGTCGCATATAAAAACTACATTCAAATAAATCACACAGAATGCATGTTCTCAATAAGCCTTCGGTTTAAACACATTCATGGCCAATGCCCTTTGAAGGCTGAGGTGTGTTCATGGTCAGATCTGGCAGAAGATCTCTCTTCTTTTTTTTTTAGACCTCAGACCACCGCCGTGGAACCTCATTACTAAAGATAGGCACTGACTGTTGGACTTGCAGGATTGACGTGATGGGGTTTGGCTTCCCCACTCCTGCTACAGATAGATTAAATACTCTATTTAATTATGCCAATTAAATGGTAATCTTATCAGAGCCACTGCTCTTCTTCCAAAGAGGGATTTAACCGATACCAGATGCAAGGAGATTACCCACGAGCACATGGGGGAATGACAAAGGGGCATCCGGAGACATGTCGAGGCCTGTGATCCCCCACTAACTTGGCAGACATCAGGTATATTTCAGTACTGCAGAGTTGTTGAGCTATGCTTAGTCAGGAGTTTTTAGATATTAGTAAGTCTGCCTCAGTAAGGTAGTTTTATCCTTTTGTTATATGCTCTGTTGAAGAGGAGTGTCTACTTCAGCAATAAACTCTGAGAGGCTGTCGTTTACACGACTCTAACTTTTGTACAAAGTTGTGGTAGCGCAGTACTATAGAGCGAAATGCGGGCGAAGGTGTATGTTTGTGTTGGATTTTACAACAGCATCTAACGCGATTCAGCCAATCATAATCAAGAACCGGAACGTTCAGTTTTAGAATGATCAATTATGTGATCAATGATATTGGGAGGAACGATTTGAACCAACCCTTCAGTTGACTCCTGCCCCCAAGGCAATAAGAAATACTTTGCTAACTTGACTTCACAGTTCCCCACTTAATCAATCAATGAATCCTCTGGCGGAGCGGAGCGGAGCAGAGCGAATCTTCCAAGTTGAAGTTGACAGCCACTCGGGCTCAGTGTCCTCGGTGTCTGTCTGCGGACTCTACTCGGGAGGTAGATGGCAAGCGGCAGATAAGGCTCGGTTGCCGTAGAGATCTGGCAAGCAGGGAGGTGTGTGGTATTAAGTGGATGTTTTAGTCCGGATTTGGAAGGAGTGGAGTGCTATTCTATTGGTGGGACAGAGGGAAGGAGGGAGGGAGCGAGAGAGAGGTAGGGAGCAAGGGGGGAGAGGGAGAGAGAGAGAGAGGGGGAGAGAGAGAGAGAGAGAGGGGGAGAGAGAGAGAGAGAGAGAGAGAGAGAGAGAGAGAGAGAGAGAGAGAGAGAGAGAGAGGGAGAGAGAGGGAGAGAGAGGGAGAGAGAGAGGGCTGCAGTGATGTGACATTTGGAGCCAGTGGCAAGCTTCAAGTTGCCCAGGCAACCCAAAGGTTGTGTGTCTGGCTGGTGCTCTGAGGTTGGTTTTGGTTTGTGTGTTTGTGTAAGTGTGTGTGTTTGGGTTTTGTTCTGAAGATAAAGTGCTAGATGAATACCAGTGATTTCTTTTTACCTTGTCCAAGCATGGTTATGGTCATGGTTGGTGGAATGTGTATCCAGTTTTGAGTAGATTTCAAAGTCCCCTTCTTAGAAATATGGGTGACATTTTGTATAATATAAAGCCCTCTTAAACCACTTATCAGAGCTTTGGAGATTTAGGGCCTACCTTTTCTAAAGCTTGAACCAGATGCAAATTGAATTTCCGATTATACTCAGATGTGCTACTGCAAGCGCATACTGATAAATGCAGTACAAGATCTCTGCAGCTGCGGCCCTTTGAAGTTGTAGCAAAACTAAAAATTCATTTATTCCATAAGAAGAGTCTCCCATCCCCCACCCACCCTTGCAACGCAGACTGGGCCAAAGTGGCGCACCATTTCTGCAGTTTATTGTGTGAGTGTTTGCATTTGTACTGGCTGCCTGCTGGGGTGGAAATCGTTGGTTACGGTTTCACTCTTCTCAAGTCTCTACTGATGCACGCTAACATTTGTCTCTAGAGAGGTTTGTATGTACTACCACCCCACCTCCCCCTCCTTGCCTTTGTTCACCTGAAGGTGTGTGTGTGTGTGTGAGGGAGGCAAACACACTTACATTTTCACAGCTTGCAGCTCTATCTGAGTTGTAATGAAGGACCATATCAGTGGTGAGAGCTGTGAATTCCCCTCACCCCCTACACACACACACACACACACACACACACATCTGGCCTCCCCTGTCTCTCACCTTCTTACAGAGCAGCCATTTGGTGGACCCCTGTGCAGTGTGATTTGGTGCTCAGTGGTGGGTGGAGAGAGGGTGGGGGTGGAGATGGGGAGGGGGATGGAGATCTGCTGCCGTCACCTCATCTCACCTGCCACACCTGGATCTTGAAATGCCTGAATGTGTTATATGTGTAGGTATGTCTGGCTGCTTCATTCCCTCTGTGGAGTATTATGTTTGCATTCTTACACTCTGTTCTGTTCTGCTATTTGTGTGTGTGTGTGTGTGTGTGTGTGTGTGTGTGTGTGTGTGTGTGTGTGTGTGTGTGTGTGTGTGTGTGTGTGTGTGTGTGTGTGTGTGTGTGTGTGTGTGTGTGTGTGTGTGTGTGTGTGTGTGTGTGTGTGTGTGTGTGTGAGAGAGAGAGAGAGAGAGAGAGAGAGTGAGCCTCTCTGTAGGGGAACCGGGAGAGAAAGTGGCACAGCCTCCATTGTCTCTTTTGTTGTAGAGAAGGTTGAAAAGGCCAGCGAATAAGAGGGGGAACCAGCCAGGAGGGGGAGGGGGAGAGAGAGAGAGAGGGGGGGGGGGATTCAGGCCAGCAGCAGTGATGGGGGGGGGGGGGGTGATGTTGGATGGGGGAGGATGAGTGTGATCGACATGTTCAGACACAGCTGTTACTCTCTGTGTGGGTCATTGGGAAGGGAAGGTGAGTGGGCGTGTTCAAAAGAGTGTGTGTTTGACATAGGAGGGACACTACAATATATGTGTGTGTGTGTGTGAGAAAGAGAAATTTCACTGAACGTGAGAGTATGGAGACCAGTGGCATTTGAGGTTCAGTCCTGTGGCCAGCTCTTTGTTCTCCTGAATAACTCTGTTCTGAATGAAAGAGAGCTGTGGTGCAACAGGTGGCCAGCGCAGTGTTCCTGTCACTGTGAAATGGAATATTCTAGTTCTGATGCTGGGGTTCAGGGACCTGTGTGTGTGTGTGTGTGTGTGTGTGTGTGTGTGTGTGTGTGTGTGTGTAATGGAATATTCTAGTTCTGATGCTGGGGTTCCTGGACCTCTGACTCCTATTACACAATAGCAGGGCCATTGGGCTGGCAGAGTGCCCTTTTTCTCTCTCTGATGGAATGGTTGGCAGAGAGCGATGAAGAGAGAAAAGAAAGAATGAGGGTGAGCGAGTGAGAGAGAGAGAGAAAGAGAGAGGTAGTGCACTGAATTCCTGCTCCCTACACTTGTTGCTAAGTGAAGACCGAGGGCATTTGGAAAGAGGGAACATGTTCCTGCATTTTCTGTTTTTTTCTCTCTCCCCCTTTTTTTCTCAAGCCCTGTCTGTGCCAAATCCTCAGGGTTACCCCCCCCCCCCCCCCCCCCCCCCCACACACACACCCTCCCCCGTCCTGGGAAAAGGGTGTTACTAATACTGGAGTGTTGGCCCTGACTGTTAAACATGTTTATTGTCTCTCTGTGGCATAATGACCAATTGATGAACGGTGTAATATTACTTTAAACACACACGGGACACGGGTCTTGTCTCTTTTTTTGTGGTGTGTATGTCTTTGTCAGGTAGTAATGAACACAGACGGATGACTTTGACCATTGCTGAGGTAACGCATAAAGGACGCCCTTCAAGGTGCAAGATCCAAGTGCTCTCCCTAGTATGGCTTACAGTGGGTCAGTCAACACTAGCTGTTAATGACTAACTGCTATAACAGTGGAATGTTGCTATTTATAAAATAAGCGCGTTACCTTTTGACATCTGTGGCTTTCAGTGCTGAGCTTGTTAAAGGGTGTTTTTTTTAATCATAAGAATGTTCTGAAGCAGAGTGAAATGTTAATAGTAAAAATGTTGTGGGGCGTTACATTTGTCTGCATAAAGGTTTAAACCTGCATGCTTGACTTGAGAGCCTAAAGTGTGTCTAAAGTGGCCTAGATAAATAATGAATGAAGAGCTCATTTTTGTGAACACGGCGACATGCTAAAACAATGCTGGTGTTAAGTGTGTGTGTGTGTGTGTGTGTGTGTGTGTGTGTGTGTGTGTGGTGCCTGCCCACAACACAGGGGTTAAAATCCCAGTCCAGGACTGCATGGCCAGCACTGTGGTGTTTTAACCCAAACGCTGGGTAGGCACTGTGCTGACCCCTAACTGCTGGATTGGACCTGACTGTAAGAACGCTGTGCCAACATGTAGCTCTGGCCCATCTGCACTCCAAGGGAAGAGTAATGCATCCATGCTGACTGCGGCCCATCCCCTTTGTTGGGTGTGTGTGTGTGTGTTGTGGGAGGAAGTGCTTTGACAGGTGTAGTATTGGGGTGTCTCCCGCCTACGCTCTGAGCCGCAGGGTTTCATACAGGGCTGACGTGCGCTGGGAGGTGGGGTGTTTAGGCCATACGCACGGCATGGGGTTCTCACTGAGCTGTCTGTCTCACACACACATACATGTACCCATACACCCCTCACTTCCTGTTAGTCTGTGCTGCTCCAATGGAAGTGAAGGGTGAGAGGTCATATGTCATCCCTGTGAAAAATGTGTGTGTGTGGGAGTGGAGATGAGAGGGGGCGAAAGCTCATTAGGTGTGAAACTGCCCCTCCTCATAAGCTTAAGTAAGTGTGTGTGTGTGTGTGTGTGTGTGTGTGTGTCCATTCCTGTAAAGGCCTCTCAGTATTTTCGGTGTCTCTTAGCAACACATTTCCACTTGTTGCTGAGCTGGGGCGGGACTTTGGTGTCCATGGTTACAGCTTCTTGCTGTGAAGACCTCTACGCTTTTAAAGCTCTCTGGCTTCTCGCCCCTCTGAAGGAAGGGACACACACACACACACAAGCACACACACACATACACACACACCGCGAGACTTTACTCATAAGTATAGCCCCAATCCTCTCTCCTAACGTACAAATGAATCGGCTCACAGTATTTGTATGAATGAATAGGTGTGTGTCCATGTGTGTGTGTGCATGTGCATTTTCATGCCTAATGTGTCCATGCACTTTAAAGGGATATTCCGCCATTTTTGGAAATACGCTCGTTTTCCACCTCCCCTCGAGCAAAACAATCGATATTTACCTTGCTCCCGTTCATCCAGCCATTCTGTGAGTCTGGCGATGCAACTTTTAGCTTCAGCCTAGCATAGATCATTGAATCGGATTAGACCATTAGCTTCTCGCCTGCTAGCTTCATGTTTAAAAGTGACTAAGATTTCTGGTAATTTTCCCATTTTAAATGTGTCTCCTCTCAAGTTAGAAAGTGCAATAAGACCAACTGAAAATGAAACCTGGCGTTTTTCTAGGCTGATTTGACATGGAACTACACTCTCATCTGGCGTAATAATCAAGGCAACTTGCAAACGTACCATAGGCGCAGTGATATCGTACACAGCATCTGAAAATAGTCCCCATAGACAACAAGCAGTAGTAGTGCCAGTAGTTTGCAAGTTGCCTTGATTATTACCAGGTTTCATTTTCAGTTGGTCTTATTGCACTTTCTAACTTGAGAGGAGACACGTTTTAAATAGGAAAATTACCAGAAATCTTAGTCACTATTAAAGGGATATTCCGCCATTTTTGGAAATACGCTCATTTTCCACCTCCCCTCGAGCAAAACAATCGATATTTACCTTGTTCCCGTTCATCCAGCCATTCTGTGAGTCTGGCGATACAACTTTTAGCTTCAGCCTAGCATAGATCATTAAATTGGATTAGACCATTAGCTTCTCGCCTGCTAGCTTCATGTTTAAAAGTGACTAAGATTTCTGGTAATTTTCCCAATTAAAACGTGTCTCCTCTCAAGTTAGAAAGTGCAATAAGACCAACTGAAAATGAAACCTGGCGTTTTTCTAGGCTGATTTGACATGGAACTACACTCTCATCTGGCGTACTAATCAAGGCAACTTGCAAACGTACCATAGGCGCAGTGATATCGTACTCAGCATCTGAAAATAGTCCCCATAGACAACAAGCAGTAGTAGTGCCAGTAGCTGCAAGTTGCCTTGATTATTACGCCAGATGAGAGTGTAGTTCCATGTCAAATCAGCCTAGAAAAACGCCAGGTTTCATTTTCAGTTGGTCTTATTGCACTTTCTAACTTGAGAGGAGACACGTTTTAAATGGGAAAATTACCAGAAATCTTAGTCACTTTTAAACATGAAGCTAGCAGGCGAGAAGCTAATGGTCTAATCCGATTCAATGATCTATGCTAGGCTGAAGCTAAAAGTTGTATCGCCAGGCTCACAGAATGGCTGGATGAACGGGAACAAGGTAAATATCGATTGTTTTGCTCGAGGGAAGGTGGAAAATGAGCGTATTTCCAAAAATGGCGGAATATCCCTTTAAACATGAAGCTAGCAGGCGAGAAGCTAATGGTCTAATCCGATTCAATGATCTATGCTAGGCTGAAGCTAAACGTTGTATTGCCAGACTCACAGAATGGCTGGATAAACGGGAACAAGGTAAATATCGATTGTTTTGCTCGAGGGGAGGTGGAAAATGAGCGTATTTCCAAAAATGGCGGAATATCCCTTTAAGAGACCCTATAATCTCTGGCTGACATGGGTTCTCGCTGTTCTTCTTAATGGCGTGTTTTTCACTTGCGGAGAATCAGCTCTGCCTAGTATGCAGCCTGCGGCCCAGTAATCTGCTGCTGAGGAGTTGGTGTGTGTGTGTGTGTGTGTGTGTGTGTGTGTGTGTGTTGGGGGGGGGGGGGGGTTAATAAAGCAGTGCCTGTGTCTTTGCATTGCAGGGGGGATATGAAAGGCTTGTTATCTTGGGGTGGGGGCTCTCTCTCTCTCACACACACACACACACACACACACACACACACACACACACACCGGTCCTCTTGGTGTCCTCTCCATGTCCTCTGCTGTGGTCCAGTTGGAGTGCTTGTCCTGTGTTAGAGAGCTGCTGTTGCCCTGTGTCTCCAGGCCTCGTGTGCATTTGGTTTGTTTGTTGAAGTTGGAGGATTGGGAGCGCAGTGGTCTTGGCTGTGGTCACCTTATCACTGCTGCCCTGAGCAGCCCTCTTCTCCTCCTCCTCCTCCTCCTCCATCTCCATCTCTTTCTCCTTCCCATCCTCTCTCTATCTTTTCTCCAACACTGTTGGCCTGGCCCTGTTTACCCAGAGAGCTCCCTATCTTCTTCATTTGCATGGAATAGCTGCCGGTGGTGTTGACACAGCCTCTGTCAACCTGCAGGACACCTCAGATAAGAGTGTGTGTGTGTGTGGGGGGGGGGGGGGGGGGGTTTGTGTTGGGTGGTGTTTGAAGACTGTATAGTGGGTGCATTCAGTAAAGGCATGTTCTTTTTTAGTGCACCTCTTTAGGACTTTGCCTCTTTCTATGGGCAGGCTTTCATGGAAGATTGTGTGTGTGGGGGGTGGGGTTGTTCTGTAAGTGTGTGTGTGTGTGTGTGTGTGGGTGACACACGGCCCTCAGTCAGCTCCCAGCTGAGTCATGTCAGTGAAGTGAGGCTTGGCCATTAACATTCCTTCCATCGGATCTGAGAGGGCAGGCCGGGTGGGACAACCCTGGGGCTAGCAGGTGCTGGTCAAGTTTTACTCCTGAGCAGAAGACATGTATGTTAAACAGTAACACACACACACACACACACACACACACACACATATTCACACACTATCATGACATGTTACATGTACACATTCAGAAGGATTCATGTTTCATGTGCCCATGTAAATGCAGACACCAGCAAGGCTTACAAATATGCACACAGTGCATGCACACACACACACACACACACACACACTGTAGCCTTATACACAGGAGTGAGAACTGTGTGTCCAAACACACCCATCTTACACACCCACAGACACACACACACACACAGAGACAGACACACACACACACTCACACATAGAGACAGACAGAGCGACAGACCTAGTCCTCCCCCCTGGGGCGTGCAATAAGAGAAGGGCAGGTAATGATCTCCAACAGCAGAACCCAAAAATGCTGTTTTGTGCGTCTGGCTGTTTTATCCGTCTCTCCCCCTCCTGCTTTAATATCCCGGCGTTCCCATCTCAATAGGCAGTTTGGGATCGTCAGCGTTCACACTTACCTCATGGGGAGCTGAAGCTGTTAAACAGTTGCAACATTTTTATGGCTGAAAAAAGAGCACATTCTCACCCCCTCCCCACCACCTCTTTCTCATTCTCTGTCTTTCTCTTTCTCCATCTCTCTCTCTCTCTCTCTCTCTCTCTCTCTCTCTCTCTCTCTCTCTCTCTCTCTGTGTCTCTCTCTCTCTCTCTGTTCCTGTCCCTCCATCCAGCTCTGTCCATTTCTTCCTCTCCCTGGTCTTCCCTGTGGTGGAAGAGCCGTGAGGCAGCCAGGATATTTTAGTTCACTTTATTTTTGTGTGTTTCATTTCATTGTGTTGATATTGGCTTCCGGGCGCCCATTCAGAGTGTATAGAGTGTCATAGAGAGAGAGGGGAGGAGGTAGAGAGAGAGGGGAGGTAGAGAGAGAGGCAGAGAGAAGGAGGAGGAGAGAGGGAGAGAGGGATGGAAGAGGAGTGTTCTGTTTTGCTTGAGCTTTTGCTTGCCGCAGCTTTGTTTTATTACTGCCATAATTCATACAGCTCCCTTGTTTTTAACATATTGTGTGTGTTGGACCATTAATGCACAGTGATCTGACACACACACACACACACTCAAACGCGTGCTCACACACACACACACACACACACACACAGTAGAGGCTTATTCAAGCATATGTAAAACACTGATGCCTTAACGAGAGCCAGCTGGAGGGAACACTAGGAGCATACACACACACGCACCACACACACACACACACACATTGGATTGCACGTGCAGAGCTAGCTCCAATCTGTTGGTCTTCCTCTCCTTCTTTCGTTCTTTTTGCTTGTTGTCTTTCCTTCTCTTTCTTTCTCTCTCCCTCTTTCCCTCCCTCTCCAGCTCTCAAGTAGTCCAGACTTTGTATTTCTTGTGTTTGTCTCAAAACATTCCTCCAGTTTCGGGGTAAACCCAGAAAAATGTTAAGCAGAGGGTATGAAAAATAAAAATACACCCCCAACACATGGCTAAAGCAACAGTACACACAAACATGCCCAAACACACTCATCCGCCGAGGCCCTCCAGGCACATAATTGTTTTTATATCACAGCCTCGGGCTAGCCGTGGCTTTCTTGGTAAGCAGTGTCACATTTCTCCTTCGAGCGCTGTGCTGCGATTTTCACTGGGTAGTTTTCATGCTGAGATGAATCATGTTTATTTGGACTTGGCTCAATTTTATTCCTCTCTCTCTCGCTCTCTCTTGCTCTCTTGCTTTCTCTCTTTCTCTCTTTCTTGTTCTCTCTCCCTCTGTCTTTCTGTCTTTCTTTCCTTCTCTTGGTCTTTCTCTCTCTCTCTCTCTCTCTCTCTCTCTCTCTCTCTCTCTCTCTCTCTCTCTCGTTTCTGCTTGCTAAGCTGCCGACAGCAGCGGCAGCATCATTTTTGGGTGCTGCTGTTCACTGAGACGGATCAGATGGGATGAATTTTGCAACAGCCGCGCGCCATTCTTTTCGCCGCGGAAATCCATCTGCGCCGTCGTAAAAGATTCAGCATGTTTTCTGCTGCGAGTGAGGGGCCAGGTAATTGAGTTTGTGTTCGCGCACTATTTTTACCCTCTCCAGCGCAAACGCTGCCTCTCCTAGTCCTCTGCTGAGGCGATATGAGGCCCCCCCCCCCCCGGCCCTCGGACAAGTCTAGAGTGGCAGACTAACCTGCCTGAAGCCCTCAGGTGTGAGGGGTCAAATCAGAAAGTCCCCGCCAAGCTTGCAGCTGCCCCAACTTGCCGTAGACTCTCTACAACAATTGGCTACGGTCTATTAAAAGGTGGGAAGGGCAGGACACTGTGACTGGACTTGGCTTGTTAAGTTCAAGGTGTCTCCCTCAAACTGTGCAAGTTTGGAGTTGTTGGAGTTTCGAGCCAGACATGTTCATCATCGACTGCTGTTTATAGTTGGTTGTCGTTCCACATTACCTTTGGTGAGTAGCATGCCTTCATAATGCTGTATGTGTGCTTGTGCAGATAGATGCAGTTGATGTCTGGGTGAGTGACCACCCATAGTCCTTTTGTGTGGTCATTTGGCAGTTATAGGGCTAGTTATCTGAAGCCTATTTTTGGACAGGAAATCGCTGTCAGCATCTGATGAAAGGTCAGAGGTCAGGGTTAGGCAATGTCAGGGCAGAGGGTCACTCTCGCTTCCGTTTAGGACCAATGAACCCCCCCTCAAAGAAAATCTGCCCTCGACTCCAAATCCCCCTCCCTCTCTGACCATCCGTGTTTGTAGTTGGGTCTGGGGGTCAGACGGTCAATCTGTTTGCATTGGCTGTAGTAATCAAGAGATGGGTCAATATCTCGTTGTTGCAACTTGCCCTAGTTTACTAATGAGCCAATTGGATATCTCTCCGATTCAGGCCACATACATTGTAGGCAGTATGCAACTGGATATGCAGGATTTCATTATGTCATTGTGGAGCTGCATGGGCCATGGACAGAGGCTCAATTATTTCTGTATTTTTACTGAGTGAGTGAGTGCTAATATGCAATGTAGTCTAATTAGCTCACTGAAATGCGCAAGCAAGTGCTGAGGCTCTCTGGCATAAGCAGAGCGTCGGCCATGTTTTGTGATGTTCCAGGCATAAAGATATAAAGGTGGAGAATCTGAAAAATAAATGAAATACAGGAAGCCATTGTCTATAATTCATTGAGTTTCCTCTCTCTGGTTTTTAAGTTGTGATGCAATAATGTGCTGATGGTACTTTCTCCGGCTCCAACTGCTCCCAGAGCCACTCATTTTTCCCTCCTCACAGACAGCAACATTTGGAATAGCCAGTGAGATTGTCATTTGACTACTCACTTGTTCCCTCAACCTACCAAAATCCTTTTTTCTGTAGAGGCCAGGATGTTACCCTTGATCATCATCTGGCTACACAGAGTTACAGGGGAGCTAAACTAAGCGCATAAAATCCATTTTAGAAGACTGGTCTATTTTTTCCGTACACCCCACTGTCGCTTCTGGTGTCTGCTGCAGCATACGCGTCGCGAGCGGAACGCTTCAGTTACGCGCCTGGTGTAGCTCCCCGTTTTTCTTTTTCTTTTTTACCCTCACTAAACGGAGGTGATGGTGTCGAGGTTTACTGGTTGTGAAAACTGAGTAAAGGTTTTTGGACGAAAACGCGGTTGGGTCAGTGATGTCAAACTTCATCACAGGATTAGGTCTTTCAAAACCCTTCTATGTCTTTCTTGTCAAGACCATATCCCATACCAAGGATAGATGGTGCTTACATTAAACGAAAATTCCTAATGATATTCAAAGAAGAAAAGAAAAATGTAGAAAAGTAGAAAATCCTTAAGTCCTTAAATGCTGTATTTATATAGTCAGTTTAATCTATGTATTCTCTGTCTTTGTTGTAGAGGAAGGGTTAAAAAAAACCTAGTATTAGATGATTATGTTTGTAATATGCTATAAAAAAATATAATGACCCATAAAATCAGCTCCTCTCCCGGGGAAAAAAAAAGAGATTTGGTCCGAAGTATGAGACCATTGTAAAAGTGGGCTTTTATGGGACCTCTGATTACCTATGATCTCCATTAAGTTCCAACTGCACCCTTGAGTGAAGCCATGGCGCAGGCTGGCTGCTCTGTGGACATCAATCTCATCGCTGCATTTGATTGCTGCCTAGCAGGCCGACGTTCCAGAGCCCAAACGACGTCGTTCTGCCCAAGATCCAGGAGCCCGTGTTTGTTTCGGTGCAATCAGACGGATAATTCTCTGGAATGCCCTCTATTCCCATTACTGCAGCTTGGTAATTAAATACAGAATCGGAGTCCAGGGGATTCTTGGCCCAGAGGTTTGGTCCAGTCACTTTTGCTCGGCAAGGAATGGCTTTTGGAACCAATGGGAAAGGTTAGGCACTTGTTTATGTACATCAGCCATCATTTTCTCCTGGATATTTTCTTTAACGCGTTGGCTTGGGTTGTGTCGCTTTGACCTCAGCCAAGGTGGACATTCATGGGATGTGAGGTAGACATCGGGATTTTCTGTGTGACCCCACGAACCGCGTTGAACACACTTTCCTAGCCATATGCTCTTGCTATTGAATACAGTGGCAGAAATGGGGCGTTGGGAACTTTTTGAACTTTTGGAATGTTTTGTGATATTTCAGTATGCAGGAGGTGAAGTGTTGTTTTTATTGACTAGACACGTGTGTGATCTCTCCTTTTAGATGTTACCATCCCAGGGTTGCTCAGCACTGACAAAATGAAGCAGAGAATGCACATGGTCACTCCCTCTCTGTCTGACACACTCACACACACACACTCACACAGACACACACACACACACACACACTCACACTGGCCAGTGTGTAATTGCTTAATCATGCAGAGCGGAGCTGTACTGCGGGAGAGCTCTTCACCTTTGATGTCCTAATTAAAGATTTGGCGGCCATGTTTGATGGGGGCCCTTGATGGATCTCCCTCATGGTGGTGTTCATTAGAGGCAGAGGGCCCGGTGTTTGTGTTGGCCTCTCCACGCCTGACCAAGCGCCCCTCATCAGCTCCGTCTGGGTCTGGGACGGCCTCTTCTCTGCCCACGGTGGGGCCGTTCTGTCACTCTCTCATTACTGCTTTGGATCTCTCTCTCTCTCTCTCTCTCTTTCATTATTCATTTGTTCTAATAAGTTCCGTCGGAGGGTTCCGCTCCGCTGCTCAGGGGGTTCCACCGGCGCGCCAAAAGATCAGAGCAGACACGGATTAGATGTGAGATGGGACATATGCTAAAGATTGGGGAATAATGATCAGCAAACGCAAAAGCAAATGTGTGTCGCATGTGTGTGTGTATATGTCCTCCATGTATTCATGTGTAAGACCTGTGTATGTCTGATTTGTTCAACCTCTCTTTGCTTTACTAACTATACAGACAGACAATTGCATGTCCTCTCGCTCGCTCTTTGTGTGTGTGTGTGTGTGTGTGTGAATTGGCTCAGTGTATGGTGTGATCTCTGTGCAAGTGTGAAAGAGTGTCTGACAGTTGGGAGAGGCACGGGAGAGATTTTGGCTAGTGACTGACCAGCCGGGATTCACATGCCGCTAGGAGATTAGGAATGCGTTGTGGCGGACTATGTGGTCGTCAGTGTTTCCGTGTGTGTGTGTGTGTGTGTGTATAGGTCTGTGTGTGTGAAGGCAAAGAGGATTGTGTGCGACGGCGTGACGAGTTTTTAGGTGCGAGGGGAAGACAGCGGGGACAGATCTGACCTTTAGCTGGTCAGAGTTAAATAAGCACGTTTAATGAAAGTGGGCATACGAGCAGCTGCTGATAACCCGGTCAACTGGCTTACACACACACACACACACACACACACACACACACACACACACACACACACACACACACACACACACACACTCTCCTAATCAGGAGTCAACCCGCCCCTTTACCACTCCACGCCTACTCCCACCTCCCCAAACCCTGACCCAAGCTAGCGTTGGGCGAGGTCCCAGCTTCCCCGTCTCACACTTAATTAACTAAGTGCGATCCAACAGTGTCTCTGCGGCCACCAGGGTCACGCTCACAATTAAAATAATCGCTAGCCGCTAGGATTAGCCATTTTGATGGGCATTGGGCACGCTAATCTCAGTTTGTTTGTGTGGTGGGATTTTATTTTTTTGGGAGGCGAGCAGAAGCTCATGTCAGCGAGATGACCTTAAGCAGTCGTGGCAGCGGGTTAAGGGTTAAATCCCTCCACGGAATCTATCAGAGGAGGCACACACTCTCGTAGACATTGTTAAAAGAGGGAAGATCTCGGAGGAGACACACACACACACACAGAAACATCGACATTGTTAAAGAGGGATGATCTCAGATGTCCACAGCAAAAGTACCTGGATATGGCTTCAGCCTGCTCTGAGACATCTGTAGCATTCTAGAGGTGTGGCGTACAGCACTTCATCAGAAACCAGACAGTCACCATCTGAAACTGAGAATTGCATCAGGAACATTCAGCCAGTCACTGTCTGAAACCAAAAATTACCTCAGGCAGGACCATTCACACAGTCACTATCTGAAACCGAGAACTGCATCAAGAACCTTCAGACAATCACAACCTAAAACTGAGAACTACATCAGGCAAAAAACCTCTCTGATCCCTGTCTGAAACTGTGACCCGCCTATTTCGGCTGCATTGTTTGTGCTATTGTGCCCAGTTAGGGTTCGGTTTGGGCTGTCACGCACGCTTATGCAATATCAGCGAAACATCTAATAGGGTTAGTTTAGCTTTTATGAGCGTAGAGGAAGAAAAGAATGAGAGATTGTCAGCGCTGGAAGGAAGCAATTACGATGGCATCAGCACGGCGCTCCCAGTGCCAAGTGGTTGGCGAAGGCTCGGCCTTGATGACAGGATACTCTAAAGTTATACTTTGGGCATTTTTAGACGCACACAATGAGGTCGCGGAGTGGAGTGGGGGGGAGGGGAGGGGGGTCCAGGGGGAATAAGGAGCGAAGCGCACAGCGCTTTACGCTTTTAATTGCAGCCGTCTGTGGCCGGAGCGCAAACGCAGCCAGCGGTCGGCTGGAGGAGGGCAGAGGGGGGCGCCGCAGAAGCAGTGGCGCGCTGGTGGTTTCACGGTGACGTCGGGCCCAAAAGCTCACCCAGAGCCACGGCGCGTGTTTTTGATGTCCCTGAGAACCAGTGGCCTCAATATGCCATTAAAACAGCCTGATGCAACCGATGTGTCAGATGTATACAGAGAGAGAGAGAGAGAGAGAGAGGGGTAAACCAATGGGCTTGTGTTCTGAGGGGAGAACAGCCAGTGGTCATGGTCACCCGGTTTCTCACACAGAGAGGTCTACGTCTCGCAAGTTTCCCATTTGAGGACAGACAGGACTGGAGAGTGTGAGGTTGACCGACGTGGCTGGCTGTTTGAGGACAGTGGCCCTCATTGGCTGCGGCTCAAATAAGGGCTCTGTTGTACCAGCGTTGGGCTCCGTGAATGGCATTTCTCTTTTTAGAGGAGTGGGGCCCCCTTGTTTTTCTGGTGCAGTGCGTTATGGTGGTGGTGCGGTGTGGTGCGGTCTGGGCTCTGGTTTGGAGAGGGGTGTTAAGGAGCCAGCCCTGTTGGTCTTTGTGGTGTGTGTCGGTGTTTGTGAATGCCTCAGGGATAATGAGTCTGATGTCACCCCCTGGAGAGGGGCAGGGGGGACAATGGCCCCTCTGTGTGTGTGTGTGTGTGTGTGTGTGTGTGTGTGTGTAGTATGCTCAGTCAGTATGCTCTCTGGGCTTTTGGCGTAGTCCAGTGAAAGTGGGTGTGCTCCATGTCTGAGCGTGTGTGTTTGTGTTTGCATTGAAGAAGCTGGTGGAGGCTATGCAGAGTATGACCTTCTTTAAAAGGGTCAGAGTCTGGGAACATTTTAAGGCTCCTATTGTTCTCAGTTCTGTGTGTGTGTGCGTGTGTGTGTGTTTATGCATGCTTATGCATGCATGCATTTTGTAGTTCTCTGTCTCTCTCTTTGTACTGTTTGTGTGTGTGTACGGTGTGCACATATGGGTACACACACACACTTCACTCTGTGTGAAACTTCCTCTGTTGAGAACAGTCCTTCCACAGGAAGACATTTCTAATATCCCCTCCTCAAAATTCTGCTGTCACTAACTGACCGACCCCCTTAACCACCCCCACCCTACCCCCACCCCAAACTCCAACCCCCAACCCCACCCCCACCCCAACTCCCCACTCAGTACTCACACAACAGCACATTCATTTTGGGCTCTGACATCATGGCCCTGCTGTCAACACTCGGCTAACCCTCCCCACGCTAGCCCACTGATACAAACCCTGCAGCGTGAGTGTGAGTGTGAGTGTGAGTGTGAGTGTGAGTGTGAGTGTGAGTGTGAGTGTGAGTGTGAGTGTGAGTGTGAGTGTGAGTGTGAGTGTGAGTGTGAGTGTGAGTGTGAGTGTGAGTGTGAGTGTGAGTGTGAGTGTGAGTGTGAGTGTGAGTGTGAGTGTGAGTGTGAGTGTGAGTGTGAGTGTGAGTGTGAGTCTTTGTGTCTGCTCCCTGGCCGTAGGGAGAGGTGGTGGACGGTGTGGTGTTTGCCTTGTGTTGGCAGCTCAGCTGCACCTGAGGGAGTGATCTGTGTGTGGACGGAGAGAGGGAACAGGCCTGAACAGATCGAGTGCTGCAGACCTGGCCAGAGGAGCCTGGCTCTCCCCCTGGGCGTCGGCTATAAAGTTCCTCCAAGAATCCCGCGCCTCAGTAAACTGATGCAAGCAGAGAAGACCCAGAGGGCACACACTGAGCTTCCTTTACAACTTGGGACTCTCGTTTGCGACTCCTCTTACTTTTTCTCCGCAAGGTTCATTTTGAGCCTTCTGGAAGGTTCTTTTCATACTCCTCTGGAGTTACTGGAGTGGAGTGGGACGGGCTCGTTTTAATGTCTTACTCAGTCAGATATCGTTTCAGAGGAAAAGGCCAGTTGTCTCTTTCCAGCGGTGATATATGAACACCTTTAAGGTAACGCTGGAGACATGTTAGGGGTATTACCACGGAAACAAGGCAAGCCTTAGGCTCTGTTGAAAACAACATGGGGGGGTTGTCCTCTCTAAAGCCAGTATATCTGCCTTGTGTAGCCTGAGTTATGCAGGTTTGGGTGTTATCTGGAGAG
This sequence comes from Sardina pilchardus, assembly GCF_963854185.1. Classification (NCBI taxonomy): domain Eukaryota; kingdom Metazoa; phylum Chordata; class Actinopteri; order Clupeiformes; family Clupeidae; genus Sardina; species Sardina pilchardus. The sequence continues at coordinate 28,825,819 of NC_085002.1, read as the reverse complement.
TATTGCATAAAGATGTCTTTAAAATATTCACCAGCCCCTCCTCTCGGCCTGACAGTGGCTCGACTCGACTCGTCCCATCTCATCTCCGTGTCTAGGGTCTCTTGGCCTTTTGTGTTAAATTATTCGCTCTGCTGGCATCACTTCACAAATCGCAACACACTTTTGCTTTCTTTGTCACAAAAAAAGTTTGCAAACTAGGTTGGTGTCAATCCAGACGAGCATCAGGGCCCCTCACCAGAATATTTAAGTGGACCCCGATTTCTGAAAACTTCGCTGGCAGTGTGACTCAACAGAAACTATATCTTGCATATTTTTGAAAATGTGTCCATTGGCTCAGTGGATTGTCTCTAACTATGTCAGGGTTGTTGAACACTATTTCGGGCACTGCCAGCGATATTTCCTCAACATTGTGTTACTTTATGTTTATTTTCAGTGGGAAGCCTCTGAAACCTCTTAATGGATAGCTCCACAGCTAACTCTATTTTCATGCACTCAAGCAATAAAGTGTCATTTTCAGTCCAGTAATGCCCATTTGGCCCAAAGGAAAACACAGGAACTCTTCTTAACTCGATCCAGCGGCGTGTCTCTCTCTCGTTCTCACTCTTGCTCCCCTCTGGGGAGACGTTACAGATGTGTAGATTGCCATGACGACATGCCGTTTTCCCCGTTCCGCCAGCCAGACCTGATTCACGCCACCCAGCGAGTGTTGGTGTTCCTAACGATGTTAATCGCTCCTTGTTCTCAGGTGTGAAGCTGACCTGCATGGCGTTTTGGATATAAGTGATTCCAGAAGGGGCGTTGGATCAGCCAGGGACTGAGCGACTCCGACCGAAACGCGTTCATCAGGTAAGAGGATGACTTCCCACGCTTCCTCCTTCTCCTTCCTCCCCTCCTCTAAGTCCTCCACTCTGTGGTTGGGGGTTCAGGCGGTTGGGAGGCCAGCGATGACCTGCCTGCGGCCGCTAATTACCTCTGTGTGTGGGGAGAGATTGGGTGCCGCTGTCAGATTGTTCCGGTTCCGAGCAGGCACGTTCCTCCCGTCCTGAGTTCTGGCTGGCGGGGGGTGGTGGGGGGGGGGGGGGTGGTGGAGAGGTGTGGGCTGGGTGCTATTACCCTGTAATTGGGTTCCTCTGCTCCGCCCGTATCGCACAATAGCTCCCGGGCTGCGGCGCCTCTCTGGGTTTGATGACAAACCGCCGCTTCCCTGACCGCAGCCCGGCACTCGGCGCGAGCGAGCGAGCTATTTCAAGGGCCGGACGTCTGTTCCCAATTACCCAGAGAGAGAGAGGGAGAGAGAACGAGAGAACAAGAGAGAACGAGAAAGAGAGAGAGAGCAAGAGAGACAGGACGCAGTGGACGGTTCAGGACATCGGGGAGAGGGCAGTCTCCCAACAGTAGCCCTTATCCGTTTGTTTTCATATTTTGCTTCCTCTGGTTTCGCCTCCCTCCCTCGGTCTGTCCAGATCCCCTATGTCCAGTCCACCACTGTTGGCCGGCCAACACTCGCGTTGGCTCAACGCGGGATTATTTTGTTCTGTTTCTCTCTCGCATGCTGACCTTGGTTATGTAAACTGTGTGTTTTTGCTGCACATTCCCCTCCACCCCTACACCTCCGCTTCACACCAGCCTGTACCAGAGCCCTCCAACACACACACACACACACACACACACACACACACACACACACACACACACACACACACACACACACACCGACCCCTCTCCTCTCCCTGCTGTGTGTGTGCCAGTCTGCCGATTCCTGGGTCATCCCGGGCCTTTCGCAGAGCCCTGTCCGTTGTTATGATTAGGTCGGGAACTCGGATCCGGGAATACAGTTGATCCGGCCTGCGCTGTCGGGGGTATTTCTTTCCCAGGGGTTGGGGGGGCAGTGGAGTGGGGGCAGGGGGAGTGCTTCCAGGGGAGGCTGGGTGGATTGGGCGGTGAGGAGAGTAGTTGCGGTTAAGTTGTGGTGGCGTTTATGTCACTGACTCCTGCCCCCTCTTCCTCCTCCTCTCCTCATCTCACTTCCTCCCCTCTCTTCTCAACTCCTCTTCCTCTGTTCTCCTTTCCTTTTCTCCTCTCTCCTCTCTCCTCTCATCTCCTTCTCTCCTTCTCTCCTTCTCTCCTTCTCTCCTTCTCTCCTCTCTCCTCTCCTCTCCTCTCCTCTCCTCCCTGCTCCTCCCCTCTCCTCCACTAATGTGTGACTATAGGCAGTGTGATCCCTGAGCTTTTCTTTCTCAGACACTGACACACTCACACACACACACACACACCCAGTGAGTTCATCTCGCTCAGCTGAGCTCAGCTCACTGTCATTATTGTTGTCAGTGTGTGTAATGACGGTAGTCAGCAGCTGAAGTCATGTTCTGAGCTGCCAAATCAAGAGCTCCAATAGCGTGCTGTTTAGACATCAGTCTGAGTGTGTCACTAAGCAAGCGCGCTCCTGCCCCGCACTGCTAATTGTTTACTCTGCCCTCTGTCTAACTGCTCATTACCACAGCCTCCACCACTGTGATTTGGCATGGGGCGAGGCACTGGCAGGTTGTTTCCTGTTATTTCATGGGAGTAGATGACAGGCGTCTCTCTTTCCCTTTCTCCCTCCCTCTTTCTTTCTTTCTTTTTCTTTCCTTTTTTTTCTTTGTTTATTTCTCTCTCCCTCCCTCCCTCTCCCTCTCTCTGATGTGAAGGGAGGATTGTTGCTGTGTCAGCCTGGCCCTGCTGGTCTTTTTATTTCCCCCAAATAGACCTGCGTTCAGTGTAGCAGACCAAACCACAGCGCTCTCTCTCACCGAGCGATCGTGGCACTTGTCCCTCCACGTGAGATCCCCTCCTCCCCACGGCCCACTCCACCCTCCAGTAGCACAGTGCTTCTTAAGTCCCCATTTTGAAGTGAAAACAGTGTGGGGGAGTTGGGGGATTGTCTCCGCTGATGCCTCAAGCACGGTGAAGAAAAGTTGAGCTTGTTTCAGTGCTGTATTATTCAGGAGCTGCCAGCTCCATTTTGCACTTTGGAGTGGGAGACCTGTCTTTGGGGATGAGGTGTGTGTGTGTGTGTGTGTGTGTGTGTGTGAGTGTGTGTGTGTGTGTGGCGGGGGGGGGGGGGGGGGGGGTTGGGGTGGAGGTGTTGGCGCATGGTTTACAGTGTTTTTGGTGATATTTGTGTGTGTGTGTGTGTGTGTGTGTGTGTGTGTTAGGTGAAGTAATGCATGTGCTCTCTGGTGTGTGAAGCTGCAGGAGGTTAGCGGAGGGCTACTGTATGAGGAGGAGGCCTTAGCTATCCCAACACAAGCCCTCTGTGCCCTGCCCCTGTGTGTTTACTCAGCTGCTCATCCAGCACACACACACATACACACACACACACACACACACACACACACACACACACACACACACACACACACACACACACACACACACACACACACACACACACACACACACACACACACACACACACACACACACACACACACACACACACACAGAACTACTCTCTCTCTCACACACACACACACACACACACACACACAGAACTACTCTCTCACACACACCACACACACATACACGTTGCACACACAATCATATTTGCGCATACACACACTCGTACACCTACACATTCATGTACATGCACACGTGTATGCACACACTTACATTTGAGTTTGTCTCCACCATTTAAACTGCTTTCACTGTGCTCTCTCTCTCTCTCTCTCTCTCTCTCTCTCTCTCTCTCTCTCTCTCTCTCTCTCTCTCTCTCTCTCTCTCTCTCTCTCTCTCTCTCTGGGCTTCTGGGCTTTTCTGTTATTTTCTGTTTTTCTCTCATGCATTATACATGCACAAACGATCCCCCCAACACACACATACACACACACACACACAAAAGTAAAAATCTACATATAAGGCGCAGTAGCGCATTAAATTACTCGGAAATGATAAACTAGGGTAGATGAAAAACTCGTGGGAACTCGT
>NC_085002.1:28809353-28814353 GCF_963854185.1 Sardina pilchardus | reverse complement strand
TGTATGTCTGTGTATTTGTGTGTGTGGGATGGTTTTTGTTATCCACGTTATCGGGTGCTGTCCAGCTGTGTTTTGTGAGAAAGAGCAATACATCAGGTGTGTGTGTGTGTGTGTGTGTGTGTGTGTGTGTGTGAAAGAGCAGTGCATCAGGTTGAGTTGGGCAGGTTGAGCACTTCATTATTGAATGTTTACTTTGACGAGGCGCCCCCAGAGCTCATGTGCAGGAGGGCCCAGCGAGGCTGCAGAGCGTCAGTGCTGAGGTGCGCACACACACACACACCAACACTGAGGCGCACACACACACACACACACCAACACTGAGGCACACACACACACACACACACACACACACACACACACACACCAACACACCAACACTGAGGCACACACACACACCAACGCTGAGGCTGTGTGATCTCTAATGGAACAGCTCCCGTCTCAACGCTGATCGATGGCCGGGGTTAACCTGGTCAGACACTGAGAGATGAAATGGCACATTCCATGACTTTCTGTTTGTTCTGCCCTCTTCCTCACCTTCCTCCTCCTCCTCCTCCTCCTCCTCCTCCTGCTCCTCCTCCTCGTCTTCCTGGCCACATCCTTGGAGGAAAGTTAATTAAACTCTGCGGAGTCCCCCCTCCACCAAGGTCAGATAAACCTCTCTCTGGTTATGAGCAGCGGACAGGCCTGCCTGATGTTGTCTCGGGCCTGGGGTCGTGTGTGTGTGTGTTTTGTGTGTGGGGGAGGGAGAAAAAGAAAATATGCACACGTATGTGTCTGCCTTGTGTGACTACATGTGTGTGTGTGTGTGTGTGTGTGTGTGTGTGTGTGCTCACGCTCATCATCTCTGCTGCCGTGTGTATGCCCCTGGTGTGATATCCGCTGTACTGGGGTCAGCCGGTAGCCTGTGCTGCTCTGGTGCTGACGGATGACGCCGGTGGAGAGGAGGTGTGAGATCTCACCGCCAAGTGCCAGCGGCTCCAGAAACTTCTCCGGCCCCCTCTAACAAGCCGGCTACACACGGGCCTCTTCCCCACAATGACAGAGCGGAGAGGAGAGGAGAAGGTCCTTTAACAAGGTCCTGCGGGAATGTCCTGCTCCCCCCCACCTCCCCAATCCCCTTGCATCGCTCGCTCGTTTCTGGACAGCCCTCTTGGTTTCCCCTGACCCTCGTAAAGTGTGTTTGCTTTAGCCCAGGCGTCAGCGAGGGGGGTTAAGTGGCAAAAGTGTGTTAAAAGTACGAGGCTTGGTGAGAAGTCGGGATGAACTGCACTGAGTTCAGAGAAAGTTAGTGCTGGATTCGGCTCAGGCTGCAGCGAACCACAGGGCCTGTTACAGGCAGACCTGAGATCAGCATCATCACTCATCCGCAACATTCAGGCCCATCAAAGGCTCACAGCAGCGTCACAGACAGACCTGGGATCAGAATCATCACTCATCCGGCCCATCAAAGGCTCACAGCTGGCTTCTCGTGCCCAATTATGCAGATCTCAGCGTGATGAAACATCCACGCCCTGCCTGTAATCAGCAGGGCTCGCGAAACAAAGGGCAGGGAAATGGCCTGTGTCCTCTGTGTGTGTGTCTGCGTGTGTGTGTGTGTGTGTGTGTGTGTTTGCGCGTGTGTGTGTGTGTGTCTGTGTGTGTGTGTCTGTGTGTGTGTGTGTGTGTGCGCGTGTGTCTTTATCTGCTCTGCACGTGTTTCACCCACATGTGTGCCCCGCCACCATAAGTGCACAGCTGCAAAAGCACAGCAAGGAGCCCCTGACTTTGCATGGTGAAAGGTGTTAGTTTTACTGCCCACACACACACACACACACACACACACACACACACAGACACACAGACACAATCTTTAAGGGGCCTCCATTAATCGGCGGTGGGCTGGCAGACTGTGCCCTTATGTGGCGGGTCCTTCAGCGGTAGGACGGGACGTCTTTGATTGAATGCTCTCATTGTGCGTGTTCCTGCCCCAGGCGGTCAGTGTGGATAGAGAGAGAGAAAGAGAGAGAAAGAGAGAGAGAGAGAGAGAGAGAAACTAAAGACAGGGCCGCGTCTGGCGTCCACTCGCTCACCTAGCAGCAGCGAGCGGCGCGGCGCGGCACACCGGGGTGCCCCCAGACATCAGGACACCGAGGGCTAACAGCAGCTAAATGCATTCCGCGCAGTATTTATGAGCGAGGGATAGAGACGGAGAAATGGAGGGGAAGGGAGGGAGCGAGTGAATTAGAGATGCAGGGAGAGCGATAACAGAAGAGGGACTGTGGGAGGATGGGAAAGAGAGGGATAGAGAGAGAGAGAGAGAATGAGGGAGGGGGAGATGCAGAGTCGTAGAGAAATGTTCAGTTGGAGAGTGCAATGGAATAAGCAGGGAGGAGTAACCAATAACAAGCCCGCCACCCATTTCTGTCCCGCGGGAGAAGAAACAGATGAACACAACGGGTGAAAAAAGAGAGATAAAAGAGGCAGACAAACAGGAAAAGAGGAGAGGAGAGATGCATGTGCCATGCAGTCAGGAGGACTGATGATGATGGAGTGGAAATAGTTATTGTTTGTTTTTTCCAAATCATCCTGCTGAGAAAAACAGCCGAACCAGCTTAAGGTGGTTTGCTGGTTGACCAGCTTGTTTGACCACCCTATGATGGTTGACCAGCTAGACCAGCAAAACTCTTTATGCCTTCAGCTGGTTTACCCAGTGCTTGCTTAATTGGCCATGCCATCTGATGTTGATCATCCTAACAAACCAGCATGACCAGCTTCCTCAGATGGCCACGCCTGCATGTACACCTGGTGGCCCAATCAGCTGCACCAGCAAAGACCAGCTAAAACCAGCTACTAGAGGACCAGCATAAGCTGTTAACTAGCTGTTTGTTGCAGCAGGGCAGAACATGGCTTGGCAAATGGAGCTGAAGGTGATCAGAGGAGCAGATGGATGAGAGTGGAGGAAGGAGAGAGAGGGAAGGAGGGATGAGAGCAGAGGAAGGGGAGAGAGGGAAGGAGGGATGAGAGCAGAGGAAGGGGAGAGAGGGAAGGAGGGATGAGAGGAGGGAGGGATGAGAGCGGAGGAAGAGGAGAGGGAAGGAGGGATGAGAGCAGAGGAAAGGGAGAGAGGGAAGGAGGGATGAAAGAGGAGAGTGTGTCTGCCATGGAGGAGGACAGGAGCAGGAGATGTGAGGGGACGCAGACAGGTGGGTTGAAGGACAGAGACACGCCCTTACCACTCACACGGGAATTGATTGGGTGTGTCCCTTGAAGAGATCAGAGCACCATCCCTAACACACTCAGACACACACGCACGCACACACACTGTACTGTGACAAACATGTCATTTGTCTGGGGTAAATGAGGGACTCTGGCCCCATGATGAGCTTGAAACAAAGATGGAATATGACACCATATGTGTGTGTGTGTGGGGGGGGGGGGGTTGTCACACACACACACACACACACACACACACAAGGAATGAATGACGGGGGGAGACAGAAGACAGGTGGTGTGCGGATACTGAACCACACCTGCTCATTAGATACCCCTCATTAAAAGCTTACCAACTGCCCTGTGAACACACAGACACAGATACACGCACACACACGCACACACACTCAAGATGCACAGATGTGCAGATTATAGTAAACATCTTGCACAAGATCATCCTAACTGGGTAGCAGGGGTTCTTTGGTAAAGGAGGGTGGGTGGGGGCTGTGTCATTAGATGGCATATGTCTTCTTATTTTGGCAGCTGCGTCTCATTTTCATCTCATTTGCAGTGTAGCATTTTCCATTACAAATGGACACTTCATCAATCAGAATGAGTTTGGATTTTTCTTTGTGTTATACCTTTTTGACTTTTGTTTACAGTTTCTTTCATGTGTCAACATCAAAACACGGTGCATGCTGCTCTGTGAGGTTCCAAACCTGCTCTGCAATATGAAATATGAAATGAAATCCATTACTGCTGTTAGATTTTCTGTTATCATTTCCCTTCTCTCATAGATTGGATTAGTGGTGGGTTAGGGATTTTAGATTACTTGCTGGCCCACCCACTATTTCTCAGCACGCACGCACACACACACACACACGCACACACACACATACGTCACACATATCTGTATCTCAGATACATGCTCAGTCATACTCCCTTTCTCACGCATACAGACACAGTCCCTCAGATCTTTACCATGCAAAGTGCACTTTTAGCATGCGGCTGCAGTACTGCACATGATTTGGCTGATAAGCAGTGACCTTTGACCTTCTAGAACATTCCCAGCAGAGGTGCCCAGACGACTCAGACCCCCGTGTGGGGATGCTCCTGAGTATGCCCAGAGATACTTTATCTCTCCTCTTGTATATCCATTCCTCCTCCTCCTCCTCCTCCTCCTCCTCTCGGCCCTCTCCTCCTCTCCCTCCTGTCACTGTGACATATAGCCGGCTTTGCCCTGCCACTCTCTCCTCACGCGTGATTGGGCTAGCAACAGGGCAGAATAGGCCTGATTGGGCGGAATACTTTCCATAACCTCCACAGGCCCACAATGCATTGCCTCAGGCTCGGTGATAACATCTTCCTGCCTGCCTGTCTGCCTGTTAAAGGGGCCTCCATGTTTCCTGAGATTCACATCTTTGCTTCTTTGAGGGGGAATGTGGTACGACCAATGTGATGTGACAGCTGGGGCCTAGTAGAGTGTGTGTTTGCATACGTGTGTGTGTGTGTGTGTGTGTGTGTGTGTGTGTGTGAGCATACATGTGCATGTGTGTGTATGTGTGTGTGTCTCCTCCTGTCCATGTCACATGCTTAGCAGTCTGGGGATTCCCAGCGCTGCTTTGTGATGTCTTTAAGACACACACACACACACTTTTAGCATGGCCACGTTAGGAAACGTCTGTGTGTGTGTGTGCTTCATAGCACACACACTTCTAGCATGGCCAGATTGGCCACGTTCGGAAACGTCTGCGAGTGCTTCATAACACAAAGGCATCCAGACGCGTTGTTGAGCTCAGTGCTTGTACAGT
>NC_085002.1:28785791-28805791 GCF_963854185.1 Sardina pilchardus | reverse complement strand
CATTCAGATTGCAGAGAAAACAGGCTGACCTCATGGGTCAGGGCCCTTATCTAGCCTGCAGGCCAAGTGTGTATGTGTGTGTGTGTGTGTGTGTGTGTGTGTGTGTATGTATGTGTGGTGCAGAGATACTGGCCGTTAGTCAGAGCTTTGAGGCGGTTTCAGGCGGTTGGCAGAGCCGTATGAGACCACACCCTGAAAGGACCCTTACGTCATAAACACAGATACAGCTATCGGCACGTTAGCCGTTGGAATGGTGTTTTTCCTGGAAACCAGGTGGACTCTGTATACCTGCTGCTGGACAATACCTGCGGTGACAGAATGTCAGAGCGAGGCATTTAATCAAGGTGCACGCCTGGTACCCGCAGGAGAAACAGCTCTCCTTTCAACCGCATGGTCCCCTCAGGTTGCTATGTAGTAACACAGATGGTGTGGTGGAGGAGGACAAAGTGAAAGCGACTTTGAAATATCTGTGGCCTTTAACACCCCACTGACATGGCCATGGCCTCCACAGCCATGGACGCTGTTGGCACAGGGGAGGCAGAAGGGGTGCGTGTGTGTGTGTGTGTGTGTGTGTGTGTGTGTGTGTGTGCGCGCTAATCATCTACAAGAGAGCATGTGTTGCTGCTGTGGAGCGGGACACCTGATACTGTGGAAGAGATGAAGCGCTCGTCCCCGTCGCCGCAGGTGACCTTTGTCTGATGGTCAGGGCAGGCAGGAGTTGATGAGCGCGCCGCTTCAGACGGCGTGGTCAGCGTGTGGACGTGCACTTTTTACCGGTTTACTCAACTCTTATGGAATTACATCCTTGACTATTTGACCTCGGTAGAAGTCCCTCAGCATTTGTGTTTCTCTAGTTCCTAATGCCTATACCATTCTGTGACTTTTTTTAGCCCAATGCCATCTCATGTAACACTGCCCCCTACTGGGACTGCACTCAGCAATAACTCTCGGCAGGAACCAGAGAGAGCACGTTGAAGCTAGCAGTGTGTTGCTACCAGAGAGGTCATTCGTGCCTCATGCCGGGGACGTTGTGATGAGGTGGATAGAAGTGATGGTATGTGTGTGCCCAGGATGTGGAGGGCATGAGTGTGCGTGGGTGGGGCTCCCACAGAAGGGACTGTGTGTGCTGTTATCTCTGAGCTGCCGTGCCCAGCGTGTCTCAAGGAAGGCTCTGTTCTCTCACTGTCCCCCTGTAGCAGGAAATGAATGCCACCTTAATCTGTCTATTATGTGCAGTCGTTTGTGCTTCACCTTCCCTAGATTTAGTTACTCATCCACCCACTCAGACACACACACACACACACACACACAACCTGAAGTATCCCAGGAGTAACTGTGTCTACGATGCCCACCCAAGACGTCTGAGCGTTTGAACAAGGCTTTGCGCTCCTCTTGTAATTATACATTTGGTTTCTACCACCACCCCCCCCACCACACACACACACACACACTCACACACACTCACACACTCACACACACCCCACACTCTCCTGGCTGTGATCCAGTAGCAGGGCCGTGGGGGAGGTCAGTGTGCCTTTAACGGCTCTGGGTCTCTTTCATCTGACCAAGCCCAGCAAACACACAGGTGGACCACAGTCTCCTAATGACAGGGCCGCTGGACTTTGATGGCTGCCCACCCCCCACCCACCCTCACACCACCGCCGTCTTCCTCACTCCCGGGTTTATTTATGGGATGTTTGATTTCCAGTCTGCTACACTGCTGCGGACACTTGTGGCCGGCCGGTCGGTCAGCCTGAACCTTGCCGGTGTTTGGGGATCCACCCGGCATTGTGTGTGTGTGTGTGTGCGGTCGTCCGCCTGTGCTGGGAGACATGCCAGCCCAAAAGCTCTGCCCACGCCTGGCATGGCCACCAGACACTAACAGCCTTGTGGGTGAAGGGTCGGGGGAAACGGGTTGGGGGGGGGTTGGGGGCGAGATTGGCACTAGAGAACACAAGGGCAGCAGCATCACATCAAACGTCACTGTGTTACTGTCAGACCAATGAAATGATCCTCAGAGCTCTCAAAACTGATCCAAGACCCCACAGACTGGCTTGTTTGTGTCATCCCATTGGTGTCTGCTGAAACAAAAGCCGACAGGCAGAACGACTTTCGGGGGGACAGACGGGCAGTGAATGGGCCACCCTCGCCAGCCTTTGCTGGACGGTGTGTGTGTGTGTGTGAGTGTGAAGGTGTCCGTAAATAAGCCCTATGGGGAGCTGGCATGTCAGCGGGCGGAAGCAGAGTGTGTTTGCCCAGGCTCCTGAGCCCATCGCCCCTCTATAGCCGCTCGTGCTGGCCTGGCCATTAAGCAGGCCAGAATAGGGGGGCCCTTTTGGAGTACGGATTCTGTAGGAGGCTGATACTTGTCTCTAGGAGCTGCGAGAGGGGGAGAAGGGAGAAAGAGAGAGAGGGGGAGAGAGAGAGAGAAAGAGAGAGAGAACTGGGTATTCAGAGACGGCTGCTGCTCATCCAACTCGAAAGTTTAATGGTCCTGGGAACTTCCTCTCCCTGTGTGGGGCCGCTTCAGTGAAGATGGAAGCTGCCCTGGACACAGAGAATGTGAAAAAAAGGATGAAAATTTCCCCAAAGAGGGTGTGTGTCTGTGTGTGTGTTCCTGTGTGTGTTCTGTGGGCCTTACAGAGAGAGAGAGAGAAAGAAAAGAGAAAGTTTTTCTTTTTTTGCCAACCACATATTTACTTAAGCTTTTTTACGCTCTGAGAACTTTCTAGAACAGTGTGCGTCGGCGATAATCCCCATCTTTGGTTTTCCTTCTCACTCCTCCGGGTTCATGAGCCATGGAGGAATGTTGGGCTTTCTCCTCGGAGCCCTGGGCATTGGAACAAGAGACTATAAATAGCCTCTCCTCCACACTGAGAAAGGGACAAGGAGACAGCTGGACAGACAGGAGAGATGGAGAGATGGAGAGATGGAGAGATGGAGGGATGGAGGGATGGACAGACAGACAGGGAGACTGGGATAGAACGACAAGAAGACCACAAGATGGTTCAAGAGCAGCAGGCACTCAAACGTGAGCAGATAAGGTCTTAAGCCGGAGAGCCACGCAGTAGCACTTATCAGAACACACACACACACACACACACAGAGAGAGAGAGAGAGAGAGAGAGAGAGAGACCACAAGAGACTCCCTGGCCCCAGCTTGAGGAAGGCCTGCGTCACGTGCGACACAAGTCCAGCCCTCATGCAGTTGACAACCTTCAGTGAGGCCGCCATCATCCCCACTTTAGCCTGTCAAAACTTCTCTGCACGTTTTCATTACACACACACACACACACACACACACAAACTCAGCACATGTGGGCTTGCACTACAGCCATGATAAATATGGGGTGGAGTTCTTCCAGAGAGCCCCCTGAGTCGCGGGAGGTTCTTTTAGAAAGTTCCTTTTCCCTCAAGCACTAGCAGCTAGAACCGGAGCTTTTAAAAGCTTCGAAAGCGTCGCAGCACCCCCCCCCCCCCCCCCCCCCACACACACACACACACACACCTCACCCCCCCGCACTGATACTTGAGTGCATCGTCTCCCTCCGTCCCTGCACAGGCCCTGCCACAGCTGTGCTGATGCTGACTGTTGAGTGAACTCTGAATTGTTTTAGGTGTACGGTGTGGAGTGGTGTGTTGGGGGGGGGGGGCACGGATGGGTAGCAGTTAATTTCCTGCAGCGCGGCGGACAGTTTGGAACATGGCAGAAGGACACACTATGAGCCACTCACTGATGGGCTTTAATGGGACGCCTTCATCACCCACCGGACAAGATTAGTGTTAATACGGAAAAACCTGTGACGTGTGTGTGTACAAGAGAAAGTGCGTGTGTGTGTGTGTGTGTGTGTGTGTACAAGAGCGATTGTGTGTGAGAGAGAGATAGATTGAGTGAGTGCAAGAGAGATGGAAACTGTGTGTGTGTGTTTGTGTGAGTGAGTGGGTGGTGAGGGAAGCAGCGTTTTTTGTGTGTGGAACAAAGTCACACAGAAGTCAAAAAGCATGATTTAGAATTGAGTGTGAAAAGCCTTATTCTAATTCAGGTGCACCCGTGTGCTTATGTTTGTGCGTAAGCACTTGTGTGTGTGTGTGTGTGTTTTTGTGTGTGTGTTTTTGTGTGTGTGTGTGTGTGTGTGTGTGTGTGTGTGTGTGTGTGTGTGTGTGTGTGTGTTTTTGTGTGTGTGTTTTTGTGTGTGTGTTTTTGTGTGTGTGTTTTTGTGTGTGTGTGTGTGTGTGTGTGTGTGTGTGTGTGTGTGTGTGTGTGTGTGTGTGTGTGTGTGTGTGTGTGTGTGTGTGTGTGTGTGTGTGTGTGTGTGTGTGTGTGTGTGTGTGCACCTGTTTGGGTTGTGTGCTTGTGTGCCTGTGTCCTAAATGCATTGCTAATGGCAAGCCGCCCCTTTGTCATTATTTCCCTTCCCTGGTGCTGAATGGATGGGGGCATACAATGGGCCAGGAGCAAAGCATTATGGGTACTTTCTGTAATTAGTGACCTCCCCTCACCCTGCGGTTTTGGCTTATTATCACTGGTCACATTCCATCCGTGCTTAGGTGCACTGAGGCTTACAATCACTAGTTGTACTGTCTGTCTGTTTCTCTTTCTTTTTTTCTCGCTTCTCTCTCTCTCTCTCTCTTTCTCCCTCTCTCTCTTACTCTGTCTATCTCTCAACACTTCCTGTCATCAGTGCATGTTTGGACACACGTCATGAGAGCAGTAATGAGCAGGTCCGTGTGGTCATTGAGTGCCGTGGTGTGTTTCAGTGGAGAGGCCGTCCTCTGGTCTAGAAAAGGGCAGGCTGGAATTAAGGCCCCCCCTCCATTGTCTGCTCAAATTACCACTGGAAACTTTTTAACCGCCACCTTGGCCTCTCCAGTGATGGTGAAATCACTCATTAACCAGGTGGACTTTAAAAAGTGGAGAAAAGAAGCACACTGCCTTCACAAGTGTGCTATGTGAAAGTCTGTATGTATCCTAACTGCTGTAGATACTATTCAGGTCTGCTAGTGCTGCGCTAATGAGGAATGAGATCTCTCTGCTTATAGACTTCTAGGGAGTCTGTGGACTTGGCCAGGCGTTGATGGCAGATCCCAGATCAGACATCCCCTCCCTAGTGTGTCCACTGTCCTCTTAATTAATGTTCGGACGGCAGTGAATCCTCCTACAGATCCCATGGGTGCTCCCATGGCTCTTGTTTGGAAGAGACATCTCTTCAGACGTGTTTGTGCAGACCGACCTGATGAACCTACCTTTGTCTGCAGCACTGGTGGACCGTAGAGTGTGTGTGTGTCTGTGTGTGTGTGTGTGTCTGTGTGTGTGTGTGTGTCTGTGTGTGTGTGTGTGTCTGTGTGTCTCTGTGTGTCTGTGTGTGTGCCGTGCACATAGAGACGGGCTGCTCGTTCCTCTGGTGAATTGCCTTCCTCTGGGCCTATTGCGTCTGGTCAAAGGAGAAACTTTCTAACTCAGTCCACTCCACTTGCACTTGCTGTCAGGGAAAAAAAGAAAACATTAAAAGCACATTAAGCAATTAGAGCTGCCCAGTGCCACCCCACTCCACCCAATCCCAGCCCAGCATCTCTGCTTGATAACGCGCCCGGCTCGGACGCGCTTCCCCTAGAAAACGGAGATTGGAGGAAGAAAAGAAACATCGGAATTAAATAACAATCCCATTTTCTCTCTGCGGCTCTCTCCATCAGCCGCGCGCCAAGCCTGGCGTCCAGACTGAGTGAGAAGGATGATTGGATTATGGCGGCAGGGATCGGAAATTGTTCTCGAATCAAAGCCGGTGATGAGAGTGGGGGAAACACACAGTGTTTTTGTGTTTGCACACAGTGTTATGTTTCACATTTAAGAATATATTTAGCTATCGACCAGAGAGGCGGCGAGCCTTTGAACGTGATCTTGTTGGTTGGCATGTCTGTCGCCGGGGTGTGTGTGTGTGTGTGTGTGTGGGTGGTGGTACGGGTGTGGGTGTGTGGGGAGGGGAGGGGTTGTGGTTTGTGAGCCGTCAGTTCTACTCCGCTTTTCCTCTCCCAGACATCTAAAGTGACAGCCACATGGATCGGCTGCCAAATCTCGGCGCGGCCGCTCCCGGAATTGTGCATGACCCGCAGAAAGGGTTGCCCGTAGCCTCGGGGAGGCCTCTGAGAACTCTGCTGGGAGCTGCTGCCTGTGGGTTCTCTTTTCCAGAACATTCTTTGGAGCGATGAGCCTTCCATTCCGTCGGGTGCTCGGCTCGGTCTCCCTGCGTCTGTCTTTATCTCGGCGTTCCTGCCGCTTATCTCCTCGTCTGGAGGACGGCTACTGCTTTATCAGCTGCTAAATCGCCACGTTCTGTCGCTCTTTGTAGTTCTTTTGAAGTCCCCCAAATCCATGTTTCAGACTCCGGCACAAACCCTCAGCGAAAACCATGAAATCTGTTTCTCGAAGCGATACAAAAACAAGGAAACTCTTGAGCTCTCACACACACACACACACACACACACACAGAGAGAGTACGCAGACAGTCTAAACTGATTACTTGAGAGAGAAAGAAAGAAAGAAAAAACACAAAGTTTGAAATGATACTTCAACTTTTCTTTCTCTCTCAAGCTATGCGAGGTTAAAAGATGGTAACTAGCGACTCCTTAACCTCCTTTTTCCCTTCCTTCCCTCCCAAGTGAGTGGGATCTCTGTGAGGGCAGGCTTCATTTCCCCTGAAACGGCCATTAATCACAGTCCCTGACAATCAGTGGAGCCCAGCAGGGCCATTAGGCGCTAAGAATACGCCACTCAGGCCCTGTCAGACGCCCAACAAAAACATGTCTCAGGAAGCAATAGGTTAAGGGTGAGATGTTTGATAAGGTCGTTATGATAACGGCAGCGGCCACTAATCAGTTAATCAGTAATCAGTTTAGACTGTCTGCGTACTCTCTCTGTGTGTGTGTGTGTGTGTGTGTGTGTGAGAGCTCAAGAGTTTCCTTGCCTTGGCTGTGTGAGAATGTTTGGCATCGTGCCATCCCCTGCCCTCCCTCTGCCAGATCCAGATAAACACTGCCTCACATACAAAAGGAGGGACTCACAGTGCCCGCCACACACACACACACACACACACACACACACACACACATAGACACACACATACAGAGAGAGATGGCCTCAGTTCCTTTATGTGGTGAGAGAGGGCAGAGGTTTGTCTAACACACACACACACACACACACACACACACACACACACACACACACACACACACACACACACACACACACACACACACACACACACACACACACACAGAGAAATGTTCTTAGTTCCTTGATGTGGTGAGGGGGCAGAAGTTTGTGTGTGTGCGCACCCATGTGAATTATATATACACACAAGCACACACACACACCCCTTCACACAGCAGCAGCATTTAGCCCTGTGTGGTTTGTCAGAACCATTCAGAATTAATCCCACTTCCGTCCCTGTGAGTCATTGGACTGGGTGGGGAGAGAGAGAGATGGAGGGAGGGAGGGAGGGAGAGAGAGGAGGGTGTGGAAGAGAGGGAGAGAAGGAGGGAAAGAAGGAGAGGCAACATCATTGTGTGTGTTCCTGTGCCTCTGCTATATTGAATGCTGTGGGGACGAGTGTGGAGGAAGACTCTGGTGAGGACAGGGAAGAGGAATCTGCCGTTTTTGTTTCATGGCACTGGCACTGCTGTCCTCCTGTGTGTTCAGTGTGTGTGTGTGTGTGTGTGTGTGTGTGTGTGAGCGAGAGACTGAAGCGCCACTCGACCCGGGCCGTCAGTAGTGGGTTCCCAGCTCTCTCCTTTGAGCCAGTCTGAACAGAGCTGTGGTGTGAATGGAATTCTCTGCGCTGGCACTGAATGTGTGAATGGGCCCACCTAACATGATTATAAATCTCTCTCACACACACACACACACACACACACACACACACACACACACACACACACACACATATAAACACTTACTCGCTGCCCACACATACACACAGCCTGCTGCAGTGCCACAACCACAGGCAATTATAATGAATGTGCATATCTCTCTCTGTTTTCCTCTTTCCTCTTTCTCTCTGTGTGTGTGTGTGTGTGTGTGTGTGTGTGTGTTTGTTTGTTGATGATGGTCATCGTCATCATAGTCATAATCAAACTGAGGTTAGTCATGTTTCATTGTGTGTGTGTGAGGTATTTGTTTGTTGTTGTGGCTAAATGCTGAGTGATGTGCCCGTGAGGTTGTGCTGAGGTGTGTTGTGTGCTGTGTGTGCCCTGCAGGTGGAGTGCATAGGAATGAGAGAGTGACTCCTCACCAGCCCAGTCATCAGCACACACCAGGGAGCAGAGGTGACATGCCTCTTGGACGCCAAGTTGGAAACCAATGGTAAGCAGCGGCCTGGTGTGGTGTCAGTAATTGTCTCACACACACACATACACACACACACACACACACACACACACACACACACACACACACACACACACACCGACGCTAACACCAAGACCGCATTCTCAGGGTTGATGCAATATTGAGCAGGCTTTAGTAGGGGGGAGGTGAAGAACATGTTCACACATTGTGCACAATAATTTCAATTTTTAGTGTGTGTGAGGCTACACGGTAGAAAATAAATTCAATCTCTGTTGTTCACTGTGAATAGCTGCTGTGTGTGCAGCATAATGACATGGATATGTACAGCTGCGTGTGTGCATGAAGGTCAATGGAATTCAGTCATTTATTTCCTATTACATTATGTAAAATCACTATTACATATGTTAAATCCCAATCATCTATATCCTATTACATATGTGCAATCCCAATCATCTATATCCTATTACATATGTGAAATCACAATCATCTATATCCTATTACATATGTCCAGTGATGCAATTAATTACATGTCCAATGCCTGGTCTCACCCAATCAATTTCAGGCTGAAACGTGCACAACGTGACCTCTTTCTAAATGTATGTAGCTCGAGTCAGAAAGTTTGATCCATCTGTTGAAGTGTGTGGCTGCCAGAAGAGTAGCCTTGGGGGATAATAAATCCCCAGATCTGACACTTGTATTACCTCAGCTGGGGAGCTGAAGGTTACCAAATGTGCGCCTGTGTTTTTGGAC
Organism: Sardina pilchardus; assembly: GCF_963854185.1. Classification (NCBI taxonomy): domain Eukaryota; kingdom Metazoa; phylum Chordata; class Actinopteri; order Clupeiformes; family Clupeidae; genus Sardina; species Sardina pilchardus. Next base: position 28,796,700 of record NC_085002.1, on the reverse strand, counting down.
GCTTGCAATCTCTCTCTGTCTGCCTGTCTTTGTCTGTCTGTGTGTGCATGGTTTATAGTGTGTGGTGATGTCATGTTTAATAATGAGGAATCTTTATCTCTTATCTCTGTCTGTCTGTCTGCGTGTTTGTGTGTGTGTGCATTCTGGCATGCAAGGAGTAATAACTGGTTGGCATCTTGGGATGATCTAGAAAATATGCTATGTTGAGTAATAAGGACTCTCTCTCCCTCTCTCTCTCTCTCTCTCTCTCTCTCCCTCCCTCCCTCCCTCTCTCCCTCTCTCTCCCTCTCTCTCTCTGTGTCTAGACTCATTGCCATGCCTGGTGGGATGGGGGTTGTTTCCTGTGTGCTGGTGGCCTCCCTGTTCTCCACCCTGTGCTCCAGCCTGGCGCGGGCCTCTGAGCCGTACCCCACCTTCCGTCGCAACGACACCCTCTTCGAGCACCTGGCGCTGCACCCCGACGCCGCGCTGGGCCGCGTCTACCTGGGCGCCCGCGACCGCCTCTTCCAGCTGTCCGCCGGCCTCGTCCTGGAGGAGGAGGAGAGCACGGGCCCCGTGCGGGACAGCCGCGACTGCCTGCCGCCCATCACCGAGCTCAACTGCCCGCAGGCGCGGCCCACCAGCAACCACAACAAGCTGCTGCTGGTGGACCCGTACGGCGGGCAGCTGATCACCTGCGGCAGCGTCAACCAGGGCATCTGCGAGAAGCGCAGCCTGGACTCGGTGCGGAGGGTGCTCTTCACGGCCGAGCGGCCCGTGGACACGCAGTACGTGGCGGCCAACGACCCCAACGTGACCACGGTGGGCCTGGTGGTGGCGGGAGGGCCGTCGCGCGGCGGCCGGCAGCCCGTGCTGTTCGTGGGCCGCGGCTTCACCAGCAGCCACCCGCCCATCTCCACGCGCAACCTGGCGGCCGAGCCCGTCTTCTCGTACGAGGACACGGCCAAGCTGGCGGTGGCCGGCCGCCTCTCGGAGTACGACCACCACTTCGTGGCGTCGTTCGCGCACCGCGCGCACGTCTACTTCCTCTTCTACCGCCGCGACCTCAAGTCGCAGTCGCGCGAGTACCGCACGTACGCCTCGCGCGTCTGCCTGGACGACGCCGCCTACTACTCGTACGTGGAGGTGCCGCTCAGCTGCCGCTCGGCGGCCGGGAAGAACTACAACCTGCTGCAGGCCATGCGCGTGGGGCTGCCCGGCGACGCGGGCACCAACGCGGGCACCAGCGCGGGCGAGGCGTCGGAGGTGCTGCTGGGGGTCTTCTCCACGCGCTCCACCTCGTCCAGCCGGCCCAGCGAGGACTCGGCGCTGTGCGTCTTCTCGCTGGACGAGCTGGACCGGCGCATCAACGCCACGCGGGACCTCTGCTACACGCAGCACGGCCGCGCCGAGAACGGCGCCGAGGCCGCCTACATCGAGTACGACGTCAAGTCCAACTGCGCCAACCTGCCCTCGGTGAGTCCAGCCGCTGTCCCCTCTTTTTTAGCAGTAGCAGTAGCAGTAGCAGTAGCATTAGCGCTCAGTTAGGACAATGCCATTTCCTTTGTGTCGGGAGTGTCTGGTATGCCATTATGAAATGCCAAGCCTGAATAAGGAAATTGCTTTTGAATTAAATCTGTTGCCACTACTAATTCTCCTGACCATTTTTGCAGCGCAGCGACATGCTTTTGCTTGACTGAGGGTGTAATCACCATTAATGACCATAAAAGCCGTGTCCATACTGTCTTGTGTGCGAGCGCAGCAGCAGCAGCAGCAGCAGCAGCAGCAGGTCTGCCTGTGCCGTGATAACGCGGCCGGCCTCCATTAGGCTAACGGCATCAGAGCGCTCTAATCTTTTAGCGTGCACAAATGTAATCACGTTAGGGAGTAATCAATTAGATCTCCCGTTTTGTTGGTCGGACCTTGTTTTTGTGATGTCACGGGCGCTTTGGGGATTGCCATTGTGAGCGTGCAGCGGGCACAGATGGGACCGAGGCTGACGACGTGTGTGTGTGTGTGTGTGTGTGTGTGTGTGTGTGTGTGTGTGTGTGTGTGTGTGTGTGTGTGTGTGTGTGTGTGTGTGTGTGTGTGTGTGTGTGTGTGTGTGTGTGTGTGTGGACATTGATTTGCCACACATTTAATGATTTCCCCCGGAGATGCCACAGAGTTCCCAGCTGGCGGTTGGCTCCTCGCCCGCAGCTCACCTTTCGCAGATTGGGGCAAGACGGCCTGGCGCGGTGGCAGCGGGGTGGCTAATGGGATTTACCAGAACACAATCAATATCTCCGACCCCCCCCTCCCCGTTCACCAGCACACGACACGCTTAACAAGGGCCGACAAGGGCGGAGAGTCACCACAGGAACAGGGTGGGGCGGGGGGGGGGGGTTGTGAGAAGGTGGGCACAGAGGGTAGTGGGGGGTTGGAGATGGAGTTGCAGTATGCACTATATACAGTATACCCACTTACGAAGCATCACCATCTCAGCATACCCACTTAAAAAGCACCACCATCTCAGTATACCCACTTAAAATAGGCAAGGATACGTATTAACATTTGGGGTGGATCACCGCATCCCCACTACAGCTAACTAGACTAGGGAGAGAGAGGGATGTGGAGAGGGTGGGAAGACGTCTTGAGGTGATGCTGTGTTTGTTGACGTCAACCCCGGGAGTGAACACAGCAGGCCTTTGTAAGTTTGTACAGCTAAGCATGCTCTGTGCTGATGCTGACGTGTCCAGACTTGACAAGGCTATTCTTACAAGCACCTACCCCCCCCCCCCCCCCCCCCCCAAGATGAGCTCCTGATGCGCTATGTTTACACCAGTGGCACTCACACAGACAAATCATAGCTCATGGCGCTCCGTTTCATTCTCAACCAAAAAAGCCTGACTGCAGATCCATGAAGATCCCAGGACAATAGACAAGAGATTTATGATAACTAGACTAAAACATAAACACCACATCTAAGTTCCCAGATCACTCCGGGTGATATGAATAATGATGTTCTTCATCGATGTTCCCAGAGGTTTTGATGCCGTGGAAAACACCAAGAAGAGTGTTTGGAGAACAGTCACGCGGAATGGACAGAACCCAAAAATATTAAATGTGCTGCTAACTTTCATTAGGACCATGTTTGTAATAGCGTTGTTGATGTTCATCATGAAGGGAACAGGGTCGTTGACGAGTGACTGTGACTGTGTGTCTGGGCACTTGTAAGTGTGTGAGAGTGTGAGTGCTGCATGTTTGCTGGAGTGGAGCACTTTAACAGCCAAAAAATAGAAGCTATGTCAAATCTCCTGAAAGCTTCCAAAGCCTTTGAAAGGGGCTGCCAAATGCCTGCAATACCTTCTCTCCAACTCCATCTCCAACCCCCCCAGTTATAAATCTTTTAGATGTGAAAAAAGGGTGAAAGGAGAACAATGAAGAGTCTTTGTTAGAAACAACCATCGTGGCTTTTTGAAACGTAGAACACAAGTGTATCCTGGGAAAATGTCTTCCATTTTCTAGAATTGGCTTCATCTATTTGTACTATTGGAGTTTAAGCTGCATTTGAAGGTTTATTAATGAGTGATGATTTCATGTGTTCTGACTTCTGTCTGTCTGGTTTAGAATACCCTTGATGCTTACCCTTGCGGCTCAGACCACACCCCTAGTCCAATGGCGAGCCGGGTCCCGGTGGAAGCTGAGCCCATATTGGACAGTCCGTCCGCCCGTCTCACTGCCGTGGCCGTCAGCGTGAGGGCGGGACACACCATCGCCTTCCTGGGAGACTCCAAGGGCAACCTGCACAAGGTGAGGCTGGAGCGTCTGTCTGCCGTGCGCACTACACGCAAACGTGCCTGAACGTGCCACCCCGCAGCCTAGCGAGACATCCTTTATTAATGGCACGGCTTTGAAGCCAGGCCAGTTTGCAGGCATATTCTCTCTTTTGTATACACCCCCACATACATACACACACACACATACAGATGCACGTGCACACACACACACACACACACACACACACAGATGAACAGACATAAGCACACACACATGCAGATGCACACAGATGCAAGTAAGCACACATGTGCACATACATATACACACGTACACATACACACGCACACACACACACATGCAGATGCACACGCATGCAAGTAAGCACACACACACACACTCACACACACACGCATATGCAGAAATCGAGACAGACAGACACCTTTTCCGAATACGTCTGATAGCAGTGCATCTGTCAGATGGTTTCGCTGGCCTGCGAGGCCTGATCCTCTGCCTCTGCCTGTCTCTGTAAATCAGCCTCAGATCTCTCCTCTCTCATCCCGTGCCAAGGGCTCGGGGTCAGGCATAGAGGGAGCTCTGTGCTCAAGAGGAATCAGCCGCGGACCCCTGCAAAAAGCTCCAAGAATATTATTAGGCGCCTAGCCTTGCCAAGACACTAATCTGTCTACTGAGTCTGCAGCATGTGTTTGTGTGTGTGTTTGTGTCTGTGTGTGCGTGCGTGCATGTGCGTGTGCGTGTGTGTGTGTGTGTGTGTGTGTGTGTGTGTGTGTGTGCATAATTGTGTTTCCCTAACCTGCAAGTACAGGCAAGTAATCGGCTATTATTATCTTTGACGGACCGTTTTAATATGTAATTTGAGAAAGGAAGCTCATCTATCATGGCTGTTCATTTATTTTGTTCTCTGTTTAGTTAATCAAGCGTGCTTTAGGCATTATTTTTACTCTTGGCTCTCGGAGGCAGTGAGCTCATGCACCGTTCTCACCATGAAACCAGTGCCAGTGTGCCAGCTGGCTGTCCAGAGATAGGCCATAGAAATGGGGTGCTTGTAAAAAGGTGTGTGTGTGTGTGTGTGTGTGTGTGTGTGTCTATATTGCCAATCATCCACAGAGACATTACGATGAAGGCCATGACCTAGTGTGTCCATAAACAAGAGTTCAAACAGAAAGCCATGATGGTATATGCCTCTGCCGCCTCTCCAGCGGTAAGGCCACTGCGTGTGTGTGTGTGTGTGCGGGAGCATACACTGGGCAGCTCAGCTGTAGCTTGGGGGGGCCACTAGCGCTGCGCTAACATGCCGCTGTGAGATGGATGGACGTCCGATGGCCTCTGGTGTGGCGTGCTGCCCCCTCCTCTGGAGAAGAGACTTAAGACGGAGAGACAAACATCAGATAGCGGGAGGACATGCTGACGGCTGTCCTATAGAGGTGACCTTTAGCGTAATCCCTCTGTTTGTCAGCCTCTTCAGAAGAAATGGTGGAAGGGCATGACAACAGGAGAGAATGGAAGGAACCAGACATGGAAGAAAGAAGGTCGACATTTTAGAAAGATCTGAGATATTAGTCTGGTGAGCAAGGAGAGGGAAGAGAGAGAGAGTGTGTGTTTGTGTGTGTGTGTGGACTATTTTCAGTGAAGTCCTTTCCTCCACTGCGTGAGCCCGTTACAAGGAAGGAAATGAGCGTCTCCACTCAGCTCAGCAAACAGAAGCGACCCAACCGAGACACTCGCACCCTTTTGGCCGCTGGCTCTCGGCGTGGCCCCGGACCGTGTGTGTTACCGATAGCGTTGTCCGCCCGGCCGCCCATGACTCAGCTCTTTGTGTGGCGACTGGAACCCGGCGCAGCTCTCGCTCTGTGACATCATAATGGAATCCTGACACAAACACACAGGGCTCCATTGTCGCCATGGAGACGCGCCACACTAGGGCATGGGGCTGTGTGTCACAACCCAGAGGCAAATAGCGCCCTTGTCACTGGCTGACACGCACAGACACAGACACACACAACACACACACGTGTGCACACACACACACACACACAAGGGCCGAGCTGCTAGATTCACAGCTCTTATATGAATGATCTCCCTTTTTCTCTGTTATGTGTAGACACAACAGCAGAGGATATCCCTCTCAGCTGCATTTGGCCCAATGGGAAGTGTGTGTGTGTGTGTGTGTGTGTGTGTGTCAGATGGTGAGAGTTAGTTGGTGAAAGACCCAGTGTTCTGATGAACTTGACTGCATTTACGGGAATGAGGTCGTGCTTTGTAGAGCATGGGCAAATATAGAATTAGTTTATATAAGTCCTATTCAAGTGAGATGGCCTCTCTCCTCTTTGGACTTGCCTCTCTGATCTGATCACAGCTCTCAGAGATTTGGGATTTTATGAATGAACTGTACAATCAACTCTCACTTGAGTGCACATTTAGAGAATTATTTTTAAAGACAGACTAGATGTTCAAATCAGATTGATCTTATTTCCACATTTGTTGTTGGCAACCACATAGATGATCATGAGGTATCTGTGGTCACTTATCTTAAAAGTATGTAAAAACTCACTGGAATTGCAGAGTAGGAGATAGCAAGAAAGGTATCCTTGTTTTCCACAGCTAACTTGTATGAGAGCTGTGAAAGACGTTATTCTGTTTGGAGGTCATGTTTGCATGTTTGCAATCTGTTGTTCAATACTCACTGTTCTGGTGTGCTGTAAAGCATTGTTTAATGTAGCAGTTTTGTTGTACAAAGTTGATGCCTGAAGGTCTAATGTATCAGTCTGTTTTGCTGTGACTTGGCATGGTGACATACTGGTGTTTCAGTACATGTGTGCTCAAGCAGCAGAAGGGCCTTCGCTTGTGTTCCTCCTGCTCTGATGTCATTGTTTTTATAAGGAACCGCTTTCTAGTCCAGCTCCAGTTCTAAGCTCCTCTCCACCGCCATGCTGTACACACGCAGAGAGTGAAATAAACAGAGTTAAATTTAGCCCTGACAAATAACTACTGGGCTCAGTTATACTCTTACTGGGGTCTCTTACATAAGGACCTGAAACCCAACCAGTCCTCTGAAGGTTTGAGGTGTATTTTGGACACATGCACATACACACACGGCACGCACACACACATACACTCATAGACACACACACACACACACACACACATATGAAAACATCCACGTCTTCCAAACCAAATGTAGTTCACACCATGGGAAAGGAGTTTCACTGTGGCAACTGGGTCTGATGATTTTTTTTCTCTCTCCTTCATTTCCTCTGATGTGTTAAGTTGATCCATCAGCTATGACGCAGTCCCACCCATTCATCCTCTCATTGAACCTTTTCGCCTGCCATCTCAAGATTACTATCTCAAGATCACTTTATTGTTGCACCTCATTGAATTTGAATGAAAGAGTAGAATTCTTGGGCTCTGGCCCCGTAACACTACATCTATATATCATAATAATAATAATCATAATCATAATCATAATAATAATAGTATGTGATGATATCTGTGACTGAGTGAATGTAGTGATATGAGTGACGGGACCATGAAAGACATGGTTTTGCGATGTAAGATTGCAGCTGTCTCACTGACCTCATCAGTTGTGTCTGGATTACAGCTTTGCTAACCAAACATTTGGCTGTAATTGCCAGTAATGACTAATGTCAGAAAGAGACTAGCCGGGGGCGTTGAACCTAAAAACATGTTTTGCGCACCGACCTAATGTCTGAGGATGACCAGCAGTCCAACTGCTGACTAGGCACTTTGGACTGTAATGTCACATGTGGTCTGGTTCTCTGTATTTTAATGTTCTTAATGATGGTCTCTCTCTCTCTCTCTCTCTCTCTCTCTCTCTCTCTCTCTCTCTCCTTCTCTCCCTCCCTCCACCTCTTCTCCCCCCCTTCTGTGTGTGTGTGTCTCTCTCTCTGTGCTTGTATGCTCAGGTGTTCCTGGGCCCGAATGGTGAGGTGGAGGAGTACTCAGTCATCACTGTCCAGCCCAATGTCCCCATCAGCAGCGAACTCGTGCTTGACCAGTCCGAGGAGAACCTCTACGTCATGACCCACACCATGGTAACCCCACACGCACGCGCACACACACACACACACACACACACACACACACACACACACACAGACAACAGCAGACGCAGATGCACATGGTGTATTGGAGTCCAGAGTGTTGCATGTGACAGACACACACATAGTGTATTGGAGTAGAGAGTGTTGGGTGTGACGGGCTGTGTTTGTTTGTGTTTGTTTGTTGTTTGTTTGTGTTGTGGCCTAGTTGGAGAAGAGGCCCGTAGCGGAGTGCCATCAGCACACAGACTGCCAGTCCTGCCTATTCGCCCACGATCCCTACTGTGGCTGGTGTGTACTGGAGGGAAAGTGAGTAAAACACACACAGAGACACGCACGCACGCATGCACACACACACACACACACACACACACTCATACACATGAATGATAAAGTATGAAATTATTATGATGAATCGAGCCTTCTTTTTGTTACAGCTGTTCTGTGGCAAATTGGACAAATCTTAGTACCTTTTCCCAGCAGTATATCTTTAACAGCATTGGATTTGTCTGGTTTTGATTATGAATGCTTATGGAGATCTCTGAGTCTAAGCAAATGTGTGTGTTTGTGTGTATCTGTGTGTGTCTGTGTGTCTCTGTTACACGTTTGTGCGTGTGTGCGCGTGTGTCTGTTACGTGTGTGTGTGTGTGTGTGTGTGTGTGTGTGTGTGTGCGCGTGTGTTTGTTACGTGTGTGTGTCAGGTGTGGCCAGCGTTCGGCATGTGCTCGTGGGGCACAGGAGGGCCAGTGGCTGTGGAGCTTTGACATGGAGCAGCAGTGTCTGAGTGTGCAGACCCTCCAGCCCTCCAACATCAGCCGCGAGGAGAAGAGGACCGTACGTACACACACACACACACACACACACACACACACACCTGATGCACTGATGCACTCCCCCCCCCCCCCCCCCCCCCTCTCTCTCTCACACACACACACACAAATAAACACAAGCAAATTCTCTCTCTCACACACACGCACATACACACACACAGAACAGCTGCACAGATGCACAGATATATATGCACATATATCCCACTCCCATGTGGAGGGTTCTGTCTGACGCTGGCACGTCCTCACAGCTCTGAGAGCACCGGCGGGTCCTGACGCCGGCCAACAGCTGCGGAGTCCTGAACATGGGCTATTCAGCCCCTCCTGACCCTTTACACTGTTGGGAAAGTGAAGAATGCACACACACACACACACACACACACACACACACACACACACACACACACACACACACATTGAATTGACAGACGTACACTCATGGATGGATGGACTCACACACACACACACAAATCGACAACACTTACACACACACACACACACACACACACACACACACACACACACACACACTCCACCTCAGCGCCACACACACACAGCACCCCTCCGCGCTCTCCTGATGTTTTCTGGCGTGGCCTGCACACAGCCGTGGGCAGCTCTTCTGCTCCTCGTCTCTCATGTATTCATTTCTCAGCTCAGAGCCATAAATAAGCGCCGGCCCCGTGTCTCACTCCACATACTTTCCGCCGCCTCCGTCGGCCGTGCGGACCATTCCCGGGCCACGACTGCACCGCGTGAAGCCTCTGCTTGTTTTTCTAGGAAGCTAATGAGGCAGGGGTTGGGGGGGGGGGGGTGTGTATGATGACTATCAGGCTGCTACGAGTTCGTCCAACTGGAGGAGAGAAAAAAAGAATCTGCACCATAAATCAGCCGTTTGTTGAAATGGCTGCAGATGACAGCTCCGATAATGTGCAGACTGAGATTTATTTTATTAATGTAGAGATCTCTGGGAGGGTGACGAGGAGCAAATGTGGTTGAAGGGGAGTGTGTGTGTGTGTGTGTGTGTGTGTGTGTGTGTGTGTGTGTGTGTGTGTGTGTGTGTGTGTGTGTGTGTGTGTGTGTGTGTGTGTGTGTGTGTGTGTGTGTGTGTGTGTGTGTGTGTGTGTGTGTGTGTGTGTGTGTGTGTGTGTGTGTGTGTGTGTGTGTGTGTGTGTGTGTGTGTGTGTGTGTGTGTGTGTGTGTGTGTGTGTGTGTGTGTGTGTGTGTGTGTGTGTGTGTGTGTGTGGTTCAGACAGTCATCATGGACAATCCTTCCATTCTTTCCTATCTAGCCCATCACAGTTTCAACTCTCGGAAATCACCCCTGGAGGTCTGCCATTTTGTAGTGCTGCTTTTCATCTTAATCTCTCTCTCTTACTCTATCTTCCCCCCTCTCTCTCTCTCTCTCTCTCTCTCTCTCTCTCTCTCCCTCTCTCTGTCTCTCTCTCTTTCTCTCTCTCCCTTTCTCTTCTTCTCCTCCTGCAGCTCTCTCTGTCCATCCCTGGTCTTCCTCGTCTGGAGCCGGGCGAGTCCTACTCCTGCTACTTCCAGGAGAACTCCAGCCCCGCCACCATCACAGACGACGGCATCACCTGCTCCTCACCCGACGCCAGCAAGGTGCCCGCCGTGCCCCCACGACAAGGTGAGCACCACAAGCACACCACACACACACACACACATGCGCACAAACAAACACACACACACACACACACACACACACAGACACACACAGACACAGACACAGACACACACCTGCTTTATCTATAATCTTTGAATGAGGTGGGCCAATGTTTAGTTCATGTTCTGAACAGCGTGCATGTGATCTGTACTGTGTATGTATGTGTGTGTGTGTGTGTGTGTGTGTTTCTGATCTGTTGTGGTATGATATGTTGTCTTGTATAGTTGTGTCTAATGGATGTCTTTGGAGTTGTGTGTGTATAAAATGTGCATTGTGCCTACTGTATGTCTCCAAATCAAATCAAATGAGACTAGACCCCCACTCCCCCAGCAGCCTTCCAATCTGCACAAAACACTGAAGCCCACTTTAAAATGCCATACTCCCACGACATCCATTAGACGCAGCTACACAAGACAACATATCATACCACAACAGACCAGAAGCACACACACACACACACACACACACACACACACACATAAACACTTCAATGCATTAACACAGTCCCATATTTGCTGAATGTACATAAAGTATTCCACTGCCTCATTCGTATTTGTTTGGTTACATGTGGAGAATTTGGAGCATTTGTG
>NC_085002.1:28725791-28778291 GCF_963854185.1 Sardina pilchardus | reverse complement strand
AGTTTATGGGTCAGTATTTTCACTTCACAGAGCACTGCTGTCTCCCAAAAGTAGTAATTCCTCATATGTGTCGCAGTAAAATTGTCCAAAGGCTAACGCACTGACAGAGTAAACAGATCGGTTCATTTGTAGCGCTGCCAAGCTCAGAAGTAGCTTTGAGGGTTCATCTTGCAAACCAGTAACTCATAAAGGCGAAAATGATACTTAAAAGTGTCAAAAGTTCTAAATCTGGGCAATGTTCTTGTTTGCTTGGTTTGTTGGAACTGTGGTTGTCCGTTGTGTGCTGTATGTTTCATTTGCTCAGCAGAACTTTTATAGTTTGAGTGTTCCCTGACACTTATTGTACAACTGAATGTTGCCCCTTTTTGCAGTCACTGGTTGTCCACTGTTGGACTGCATTTATGTTCTGTGTGTGTTTCACTGAATCTGTACCTGGACCTGTTTGTTGAATTTGACATCTGTACCTGTATGTTGTACATTGACTGCATGTTGTAAATTGAAAAGATTATTGTCCATGTATATTTGTGTGTATTGTGTGTTTGCATGGTTATTGTACTCTCAAGGGCTGTTCACACCAAGATTGATAACTACCGTAATTTCCCCACTATTACCTGCGGTTTATACATTGATTTTGCATAATTTCTTCAGCTTTGAGGTTAATACATGGGGGCAATTAATATGGTATTAATATGGCTTTGTTTCTTTTAAACACTGTCGAGTGGCTCATACACAATGCGGCTAATACACAGGAAATTACTATATAAGCATAATGCCAAAAAAGTATTGTTGTAGCTAAAATGAATGACAATGGCGTGTGTGTGTGTGTGTGTGTGTGTGTGTGTGTGTGTGTGTGTGTGTGTGTGTGTGTGTGTGTGTGTGTGTGTGTTGGAGCGATGGTGTTGACCCATTCATGTGTGTTGTGTGTTTCAGTGACTCTGTACAACTGCTCGGTGGGCCGCTCAGACTGCAGCCGATGCCACACGGCGGAGTCGCGCTACAGCTGTGTGTGGTGCGGCGGTGCCCACTCCAGGTGCGTCTACAGCGGCTCCTGCCACCAGTCCGTGGAGGACACCTGCCCCGCGCCCGTCATCCATTTCGTGAGTCTTACCGCAACATGACACATGCCAACCTGACACCTACGGTAGAGAGTGACTGTGTGTGTGTGTAGCAATATTTTACATCGCTAGCTTGTTGAAAATGAAGTTCAGTCTTTAGGTCGTTGTTGGTGTCGAGCAATTGTTATCATTGCTTTAACCAGACCCTAATCGTAGCTATAAATAGTTGTTGCTAGAGGGTTGGAACAACAGATACTTTGTTTATAATCTGAGGTTCAGTCATTGGCGTAGCTGGTTGATGGTCCTCCTGATGACCTTGTGATTTTGTCCTGCAGATTGAGCCTCTCTCAGGGCTGGTCGAGGGCGGCACCGTGGTGTCCATCACCGGCTCCAACCTGGGGCAGAAGGCGCAGGACATCCAGGGCTCGGTCACTGTGGCCGGGGTGCCGTGCGAGGTCATTCCCAACCTCTACGAGATCTCCTCCAGGTAAAACACCTGGTTGATGTCGAGCATTCTGAAACTGATTGCTCCAGTCTTGGTGGAGGTGCATTCAAATTTGGCAAACAGTGGTGGTGTTTTTTTTTAAGAGTTACATTTGAATGATTTGATGTCAACGTTCCATTCTAACTGTAATTGCATTGTTGTCTTCATCAACCTTGCATCCAGTTCCACTGTATATTCGCGGAGACCTATCTCCTCAGACTGAAAACTCAAGTCTGACGAAAAACTTTGCAAACGTTCTCCTATGTTTGCGAAATTGAATGCATTTCTGATTTGCTGATTTCTTGATTATGATTGGTCCCTTAGCTGTTGTAATATCACTGGGACCTACTTCCTCTCTCTTGGCTTATGGCTAAAGAGACCACTGAGTTCAAAAGAACGTGCTTTTGAGATCAGTGGCAATCACACAGTCAAGTGCTCAAACATGGAATCGGCTTTGTCCCAGCTCAAGACTAAAAGATCATTTCATTGCAAAGATCATTTAATTGTTTTGTTTTTTCATTGAAAAAGTTTGTAGTACAACTAAACTCAATCCATGTATGCTAAACTGTCTGTAAATATTGTTGACGGGACGTGCATATTCTCAGCCCCAGATGTTTGCTGCAGGGGTTATTTACGCTACACAGCGTCTACACAGTTTTGAGTGCTCAGCACATTGGCAGTCGCCAAAAAATTGGGACAGAAGGGGATCAAGTTCACGATGAATTGATAGATACATATCCTCTGGATTTATACAGGATTAACCCTGGGACACCTGCTATTGTGATGTTTGTTTGGAGTGTTATTGTGACAGGGCTGGGGCTCGCGTGTATGTAATGTGCGTGTGTGTGTGTGTGTGTGTGTGTTCTCTGTCGTGTAGGATTGTGTGTCGGACCAAAGCCAGCGCGGAGGAGAAGTCGGGCCACGTGCTGGTGGAAGTCAGTGGCGGAGGCTTTGGTCTGTCCAGTCAGCTCTTCAGCTACCAGGTGAGCGACCACCACACATGACCACAGCAAAAAAGGGTGTCTAAAAACACTGAATTTGAGGTAAAAGGTACTCAAAACAAGTGAAATTATCTCTCCATGCAGCAAGATAATTTCACTTGACAAGATTTCTTAAATTAAGATAATTAAATCTAGAAATAAGATTATAGTGTAAGGTTGAATAAGAATTTCACTCTTAAAACAATATGAATTATCTAACACCTCCAAATCTAAGTTTTTTTTATCTTGATCAGAATCAAATAATTTGCAGTGATCAGACCAGGAACACTATGGAATTGAGAGATCGGAGTTAGAATATGGAATTGTGGGATTGGATTAGGACTGGTTGAGAAAGTCAGATGGATTATAACACATACTGTAGCAGGGGTCACTGGGTCTGTTATTTCTCTGGGTTTAGGGCCAGATGCATCTTCACTCTCTACATTTGGAGGCTTTCTGCTGCAATATTTGAAAAGATAAAAAGAAGCTCTATTCAAAGTCCCTTCAAAGACCCATTTTCTACCACTGAGAGACTCTGAGTAGCAGAGATACTGTGATGGATAGATATGTATATAGCTACTTTATTGATCCCCAAGGGGAAATTGATGAACTCCTACTTAATTTTCCTCTTTTGTACCCCTGCCCATCATCTCTCTCTCTCTCTCTCTCTCTCTCTCCCTCTCCCTCCCTCCCTCTCTCTCAGGACCCCCTGGTGAGTGAGGTGGCTCCTCGGCGTGGGCCCATAGCGGGGGGCACGTCTCTGACGCTGTCAGGCCAGAACTTGCTGACGGGGCGGCCCAGTGACATCAGCGTGCTGGTGGGCGCCGTGCCCTGCACCATGTGAGTCTCACACACACACACACACACACACACACACACACACAGAGAGAGAGACACGCTCTCTCTCTGTCTCTCTTTGATTCATGTTCCCTTTACCTTCCTTCCTGTTTCTCTATCTGTTGCCCTCTTTCTCTCTTTCTTCCATCTTTTCTCTCTTTCTCCTCCTCTCTCTTAATCTAATTCAATTCAATTCAGTTCAATTCAGTAAAGCTGTATTGACATGATTATTCACAAAGACAGTTTTCCCAAAGCATAGCGTATAAAGGTATATTCTCTCTCTCTCTCTCTCTCTCTCTCTGTGTTTAGTGTGGGGAATGTGCAGGAGGCCTCCATAGAGTGTGTGACCAACAGCAGTGTTAGTGTCGGGGAGCACACGGTGACGGTGCGCTACGGCAACAGTGAGCGTCATCTCCACGGCACCAAGTATCACTACACACCCAACCCCAACATCACACAAGCCTTCCCCGCCAAGAGCTTCCTCAGGTGTGTGTGTGTACTGTGTGTACTGTGTGTACTGTGTGTACTGTGTGTACTGTGTGTACTGTGTGTACTGTGTGTACTGTGTGTACTGTGTGTACTGTGTGTGTGTGTGTGTGTTGTGTGTGAGTTCACACTGTGAGATAAAGATGTATGTGCAATTAAGATTGACTTTTTTCTTTTGCTCAGTTCTAATGAAGACTTGTCCTTTATTTGTGCACAAATGATATCCATACTAAATTAAACAGCTGAAGTCATTCTTGCTTCCGGTTGCACTTTAAAATATATATATCATCATGATTGTGAGACAGTGTTGGAATTTCCCAGTTCCTATGCCTGTGTGTGTTTGTGGCTGTGTGTGCATGCGTGTGTATCCGTGTGTGTGTGCGTATGTGTGTGCCTATGTGTGTGTATGTGTTTGATATGTGATATGTGTAGTGTAATAACGTCTGTGCTGCCCCCCCTTCACCCACAGCGGTGGCCGAGTGATCTATGTGAACGGCCATAACCTCGACGTGGTCCAGGAGCCTCGTATGATGGTCACCGTCTACCCTGCGGAGTCCGGCCAGGACAAGAAGAGGAAGAGGAGGAGCAGGAAGAGTGGCCGCACCGCCGCTCTCCTCGGCCCGGCCCCGGAGGACAGCCTGCTGGGGAGGCACAGACGGATCGTCCCAGAACCCGACTGCCCCAAAGGCGTGCTCTGCTCGGCCAAAAAGGTGCGTCTCTGCCTGACCAGTGAGCTGGTGCTGTGATGGCCTAATTAATGGCAGTAGCAATTCCAGTTTAGAATGTAAACAACTCCCCCTTTTTATTCTCTCTTTTCATGTCTTATTTTTGTTTTCCACTCTTACATGATCATAGGTAAGCTAGTTTCATGTAACCGTCTTTATGAAACTCAATAAACAGTTGATCATAAAAGAAGAATGTGAAAGACTAAAGCTGGCTTATTCATAAAGCAAATGGCCTTGGGAGCATCTGGAGAGTTCTGCCATGTTTTTAGGTACAACAGGTTGCACACAAGTTGTATAGCGCGTTTCAAGGCACCAAAAGCACTTAACAGTGAAGGGGGGACATCACTAACCACCACTGAACCAATTTGGAGTCATGGGGGTGTTACATAGAGGTCTGGTTGCAGAAAATCATGGATTGTATCAATGTTGTCTTGGTAGTATAGGTTATGTCCAACTCTGCAGCCAGCTAGTGTTCTCACTGCAATGCTTGTTCAAAATTGTCTATTCAAAAGCTATTTTCCACCACTGATAGATTCCATTACTGTTGTGAGATTCAACTCACTCGTATGCTTTATTCCCCTCTATTTTGTGCCTCTTGCACATGGCTCTCTATCTCTCTATATCTATTTATCTATCTATCTATCTATCTATCTATCTATCTATCTCTCTCTATCTCTCTCTCTCTCTCTCCCTGTTAGTACGTGGAACGCTGTGAACCAAACACCACGTCGCAGCTCCTGTGCCGGACCCCGGCGGTGGACATCTACGCCCTTGATGGACAGGTGCAGGTGGAGTTCCTGCTGGACAACCTGCGCTTCGACTTCCAGGCCGTGATGCAGACGCCCTTCGTGTACGAGCTCAACGCCACCCTGCGGCACCTGAACCAGCACGACCCCAGCAAGCCCTTCCGCTACAAGCCCGGCAGCGTCATCTCCGTGGAGGTCAGTACTGAGGGAGGAGGAGGAGGAGGGTCAGGGAGGGACGAATGACCCTGGTCAGGGGATAATAAGGCATCTAGCAACGGACTACACACAATACAAAATGCGTTTTCTAGCTGCCTTTTGCAGAGTGGTCATCAAGCTATTATCAGACATAATTTAATCTAATGTATGTGTTGTGTACTTGTGTGTACTTGCAAATGTAGGACTCCATTTTAATGCACATTTGTCAGTGGAAGAACTTCAAAGTATAAACACATGAACCATTACTTTACTTGTATCTTTACTATCTATGTACACTATACTGCTCTATGTTTACTGTTATTATTAATTGTTCTAATGTTATCATGGACAAAGTGTCTGCTGCTTACTACCCTAAACATGAATATCTTTACGCGTTACGTGTTTTTAGGGGGAGAATTTGGACCTGGCCATCTTTAAGGAGGAGGTGGTGGCGATGATCGGGGAGGGGGTGTGTGCGGTCAAGACCCTGACCCAGAACCACCTGTACTGTGAGCCGCCGCCCCAGCAGCCTCCTCCAGGCCCCGGCAGGAGACGGGACGGCGCCGACGCTCTACCGGAGTTCACCGTGAGTACCGCTTACTACAGCTCTCGCTATCAACACAGTGTCTGTCTGTCCGTCTGTCCGTCTGTCTGTCTGTCTGTCTGTCATAAAAATAACATACATTTTTGACATTTTGCTCCATTGTCTGTGATCCCCACCTCTAACTGTAATACCCTCCCCCCCATTACCACCACCAACATCAACAACAACAACAACAACCCTACACTATATGCTATAGTTATCATGGACTGTCGACATATTGACAGTATTGTATGATGAGGCCCTCTGTGATTCCTACCCCTATCTTAATGCAACCTGCCCCCCTCCCCTTCAACCACAGGTGCAAATGGGCAACCTGAACTTTTCTTTGGGTCGAGTCCAGTACGACACACTCAGCCAGTCCACCTTCCCCCTGGAGGCCAAGATCGGAGTGGGCGTGGGAGCCTCCATTGTGGCCCTCATCGTCTTCATCATTGTGCTCATATACAGGTATGACCTGCAGCGGGAGTCAGAACGGCTACACACAAGGACATACCTGAGAGAGTTCAGAGACAAACACATTCTCTTAACTGTTCAACTGGAACACATTTGTGGAAATATAAAAAAATGTTCCTTATGTTCCTTAGACCTTTTCTCAAGTGTGTGAATATTTGCGCTTGTTTGCAGATTTAACACTATTTCACACTTCAGGTGCGCTTATAGGCTTCTGTTTTACTACTTGAAGACATGGTACATCATAAATACGTCTAATACATATGCATTGAAGTGATTCACTAATTGGCAAAAAATCATAGATCACAAGCCTATTAGAAGTATCATAATCCCCTGAACCTTGACATGGGGATTTGCTGCTGTTGCTCTTTCTGGTGTGAATTACACTCAGTCACAGGAGCCTGAGGTCCATCTGGTTCTTATTGAGCACAGTGGCAGCCAAGTGTGGGAATTAGGTGTCGTCTGTCTTTGTAACTCCCTCTCTTTCTCTTTCTCTCTCACTCTCTGTGTGTGTGTGTGTGTGTGTGTGTGTGACTGACTGACAGGAGGAAGAGTAAACAGGCCCTGAGAGATTATAAGAAGGTTCAGATCCAGCTGGAGAATCTGGAGACCAGTGTGCGTGACCGCTGCAAGAAGGAGTTCACGGGTGAGCAAGGAGAAAGAAGGAGAGGAGAGAGATAGAGAGAGAGAGGGAGAGAAGCGAATATATGAAAAGGAGCTGAAGACATGGGAGGAATGTTTTTGATAAAGGCTTCAGATGAAAGAATGGGAGACCAAAGGAAAACAAAAAAAGGACATTTTGAAGAGATTAAACTTTGAGCACTCCCTCAGTGGAAATGTATTTGTGTGTCTTTCTAGATATTAGGGGGATCGGTTTTATTTTCTTTCAAATGTCATGTCTCAATGAAATGAGCTCACATATTAATCCTCACATAAATGTGGTGTAGCTTTCAGTTGACTCAGAGGCTAGCTGAAACTGAGCGTCTAACTGTATTAACAGAGACACCTGATTTGAAGTGAGACATCTTCAAACGTTTCACCCGTGACCTTTCCACGTCAGCACACTGCCTGGGCTTGTGTGTGGAGGTCATGACCCCTGATCCTAACCCAGAACCCCTAACCCTCTACCCTCTCCTTGACCCCTCCGCAGATCTGATGACGGAGATGATGGACATGTCCAGTGACCTGGTGGGATCGGGAATCCCGTTCCTGGACTACCGGAGGTACGCGGAGCGGATCTTCTTCCCGGGCCACCGCGAGTCGCCCCTGCGCCGAGACCTGGACGTGCAGGAGTGTCGCCGGGCAACCGTGGAGCAGGGCCTGGTGCAGCTCTCCAACCTGCTCAACAGCAAGCTCTTCCTCACCAAGGTAACGCTGCTCTGCTCTGCTCTGTTGCCACGGTGACCCAGTGTGCATTTTTAGCTCCAGGACAGCGTGTCCTCGCTCTGACCGAAGAGGTCAAGTCGGTTTTATAAGTGATGATTCAAGACGGACAGGAAGTGGGTGGCAAGAGAGGCTAGCAAGCCTAGTATTGTGGCACATTGCCTTTCTGTCATATAATCCCTTGTATGTAATTGCACTACTCTGAGACCTTGCAAATTGAATCCCAGGACAAAATAATGTTTTTCCGAGTTGAATTGATTCCTGTTCTTTTTTTTTGCCTGAGAACTTTTGTGAGACGTTCTCAGTCTTCTCATTCTCTTGTGTGAGATTAATCTCCCGTCTCCGGTCCTGTCCCGTAGTTCATCCACACCCTGGAGAGCCAGCGGACGTTCTCGCCGCGGGACCGCGCCTACGTGGCCTCGCTGCTGACCGTGGCGCTGCACGGCAAGCTGGAGTACTTCACCGACATCCTCAAAACACTCCTCAACGACCTGGTGGAGCAGTACGTGGCCAAGAACCCCAAACTCATGCTGAGGAGGTGAGGAGCTGGGAGGGGACCGAGGAGTGTGTCTAGGAGAGTGTGTGTGTGTGTGTGTGTGTGTGTGTGTGTCTGTGTGTGTCTGTGTGTGTCTGTGTGTGTCTGTGTGTGTCTGTGTGTGTCTGTGTGTGTCTGTGTGTGTGTGTCTGTGTGTGTGTGTCTGTGTGTGTGTGTGTGTGTGTCTGTCTGTGTGTGTCTGTGTGTGTCTGTGTGTAGGGCTTGGAGAGAATGTGTGTGAGATTTCTCTGCGTGTCCCATTGCAGTGTTGTGCTCCCTCTGTGGTGAGAGCGTTCTGCGCTGTCTTGTCAGGCGACTTTTCATCTTTATGCTTTTGGATCTCATTGGCGTCTCCTGGGCAGAGCCAGAAGCCTTGACCGTTCTCTCTTTCTCCTTGCTTGTCTGGCAGGACGGAGACAGTGGTGGAGAAACTGCTGACCAACTGGATGTCCATCTGCCTCTACGCGTTCCTCCGGGTAAGATTCGGACAGCGGGAGGGGAGGCGGGGAGGCGCGGGGGCGGGGGAACGTGGAAATAAGCCAGAACCTAAAAGTCCTGCTAGAACCGTAACTGTAACTGAGCCGGGACGGCGGCCATCGTCAGCTCACAAACAGCTGCCTAAGTAGCCCATCTGGTCGCGCAGTTAGGAGCTAATAATCATAAAACTGCGAAGGGCTGCAGGATGTGTGTTTTAGAGTGCGTTCATGCCTGCTAAGAAGACGGGCCTCTGCCAAACAGTTGTGCTCGTCTGTATCCTCTTGGTTCGCTCACTCGCTGGTGGCGTTGTTGTTTCCCTGTGGCAGGATTCGGCGGGCGAGTCTCTCTACATGCTCTTCAGAGCCATCAAGCACCAGGTGGACAAAGGGCCGGTGGACGCCGTCACGGGCAAAGCCAAGTACACCCTCAACGACAACCGGCTACTTCGGGAGGACCTGGAGTACCGCACCCTGGTGAGGGAGCGCCTCTCGCTCTGCCTGTGTTTTTTTATGTTGTCAAGTTAGTCCTGTTTGTTTGTGTTTGAGAATTTGTAAGGATTCATAGAAAGTTGCCCTTTTATACAGCGGCTTTGGAAAAGTATCAAAGTCTCACTGTATCATTTCCAAACTCTAGCAACTAGATTTTTGATCAATTTGAATGAACTTCTCTCTCTCTCTCTCTCTCTCTCACTCGGTCTCTTTCTCATTCCCCTTCCCAGACAGTGAATGTATTAATGCAGGGCACAGGGACAAATGAAGCCCAGACCGTCCCTGCTAAAGTCCTGGACTGTGACACCATCACCCAGGTGAAAGAGAAGATCCTGGACCAGGTCTACAAGAGCACATCCTTCTCCCAACGACCCCACTCCGACTCCCTAGACCTGGGTGAGTCCACTGGCCGTGGGCCCTGGTGTGAAGCACCAGTGGGGTAGGCTGGGTAAACCTTGTCTGATCTGCCGGCGATCTGGATTTCGCCCTGCAGCTCAGGCTGGAATCCTGCACATCTATTTCTCCTGCTTCCTGTCCATCTTCTGGGTCCAATCAAAAACTAGCTGATCCAAAAGGCGCACCTGGATTATTGGTCTGATTGGTTGAAGGACTATCCAAAAGCGCACAATCATTTGAACTATGCTCATTGATCACGCCTCTTGTGCAGTAGAAATCAAGCACAGACTCCCCAGACTAATGTTCAATCTTAAAATATTATGGTGATAGCCAGACTAGCAGGGGGTTGAACTGTGTGGAATTTTAGTTGTCGGAGCTGAATGCACCATGACCACCAGAGGGTTGCCGGTTCGATCCCCGACCAGTCCACCACGGCTGAAGTGCCCTTGAGCAAGGCACCTAACCCCTCACTGCTCCCCGAGCGCCGCTGGTTGGGCAGGCAGCTCACTGCTCTGGGTTGTGTGATTCACCTCACTGTGTGTTCACTGTGTGCTGTGTGTTCACTAATTCGGTTAAATTGGGTTAAATGCAGAGAACTGAATTTCCCTCACGGGATCAAAAAAGTATATATTCTATTCTATTCTATTCATTGCAGTGGCCCTTTGGCGTGCATTGTTTTTAATACAGTGCCCCTGGAGGTGAAAAGTAGTATTGCATGTTTTCATGATTATTGGATATCTTGGTGACACAGAACAGACGTGGTTTTGATATTAGCATCAAAATGTGTATTTGTTTGCATTCTGGTGCTATTTCTAGGTCATTTTTCGAATGTTTTAAACTGAAGAAACTACACGTAGCCCCATGAAGTGCACCGGCAGGTCAACTGAGAGTGTGTCCACCGCATCCATGTAACATTTGTGGTGTTAATAGCTATTGTTGTGTCCTTGTTGTGCTGCAGAGTGGCGGTCAGGTGTGGCTGGCCACCTGATCCTCTCCGATGAGGACCTGACGTCTGTGGTGCAGGGCAACTGGAAGCGGCTCAACACACTGCAACATTACAAGGTGCAGGACTACAACAACCCCAGAGTGCTCTGCCTTGTCACACAGTATCTTGCATATGACCTTAAAAAGAACATTGAGTGCAGTGCTGTAAGACTGAATCTTGATCAAGTTTGCCCTTTTTTTTGCTCTAAGTGTATGCTAACATGCAAATAAACACCTCTGTGTAGCAGAGCTTGTGAGAGAGCACTGTGTGAATCCGTCCCTCTCTGTAGCCGTGCTGGGAGCTCGTGGGAGCTGCTCTGCTGTATGCTGTATGGCCAGGTGCTTGCGTGTGAGCTGTTAGGCACGTGAGGACCACTAGGGGGCAGCCCGCACTGACCTCCTGTCTCTTCTCCTCAGGTTCCAGATGGAGCCAACATGGCCTTGGTCCCACGGCACAGTAAACACATTCACCATGACAACCACGACTACGTGGCAGGAGAGAGTAAGTATTGAGGTCATGAGCACACACACACACACACACACACACACACACACACACAACTCAAATACAACTCACTCACTCACTCACTCACTCACTCACTCACTCACAGATCCTGCTTATCTATAGTGAGGGTGGCTGTTAAAGCATCCACATGTGTCTGCACGGTCCCAGCACAGCTGTGCTACAGTGTTTTGACTTTTCCAACGCCCTGCTCCTGCCCTGGTGTGTGAGCGTTGTGCCGTGGGCATTCCCCCTCTGACTGGCGTCCTCTCTTCCTCCCTGAGCAGAGACCCCGATGCTGGAGGACGCCGACGAGGGCGGCGTGCGGCTCTGGCACCTGGTCAAGGCCAGCGAGGAGCCCGAGCTGCCCAAGCACCGGAGGGGCAGCCTGAGGGAGCGGGAGAGGGCCAAGGCCATCCCTGAGATCTACCTCACACGCCTGCTCTCCATGAAGGTAGCACACACACACACACACACACACATACACACACCAAATAAGAATGTTTTGGTCATACGTCTTGTCCCAAAACATCATCTCGTCTACAGTGCAACAATGTCTTCCTCACTCATACTGTGTGTGTGTGTTTGTGTTTGTGTTTAGGGAACACTCCAGAAGTTTGTGGACGATTTGTTCACGGTGATTCTCAGCACCAGCCGGCCGGTGCCTCTAGCCGTCAAGTACTTCTTCGACCTCCTGGATGACCAGGCGGCGCACCACGGGATCGCCGACTCCGAGACCATCCACATCTGGAAAACCAACAGGTAGGGTGGGGAAGGGAAAGGAAAGAAAGAAAGAAAATTCCAGAAGGAGGTCTCCTAAAACAATGCCTCTCAAAGCCAAACGCCCCCAGCACTTTTCTTGTGTGTGGTTTTAATACCTACCACATGTTTATTGCTTGTGTAACTAAATAATTGTGCTGTAAGAACCATTATGTACTTCCAGCACGGAACATTGTGGAAAATCAGACCACCTTCCAATGAGAGAGAGAAAGAGAGAGAGAGAGAGAGAAATAAATGGTTCCTGTGTTTCTTTGCCCCCCCCCCCCCCCCCCACAACAGTTTGCCACTGCGGTTCTGGATCAACATTGTGAAGAACCCTCAGTTCATCTTTGACGTCCAGGCGTCGGACCATGTGGACGCTGTGCTGTCGGTCATCTCCCAGACCTTCATGGACTCCTGCACCATCGCCGAGCACAAACTGGGCAGGGTGAGCGAGAGCGGACGGGGAGAGCGGGACGAGAGAGAGAGAGAGAGAGGGAAGGAAAGAACGATTGAATGAAAGGAACGAAGAAAAAAGGGGGTGTGTGGAATGCCTTGGCTGAGTTGGGCCCCTGGCGGCTGGGGTAGACAGTCTGGCAGAGCAAACGGCAAAAACAGAGTTGTGTGTTACATCATCCTGGTGTCAACCGAGCAACATGCTTTTGCTGGGCACACACTGGGCAGGGTGAGCAAGAGAAGAGAGGGAGAGAAGGAGGGAGGGAGGGAGGGAAGGGAAGGGAAGAAAGGAGAGAAGGACCAGAGGGGTGTGAGACATGAGTTGAGGTGTGAAGTAGCATATGTGTGAAAGCTGCAGCCATTTCGGGATAGCTGGCTCCAATGTGGGGCAGGATTGGATGTGTGTGTGTGTAGGGGGAGGGGATGGATTGGCAAAGGTGTGAGGGGTGGAGTACAGCATGAAAGGCAGGCGTGGAGGAGAGTATGTGGAAAC
This sequence comes from Sardina pilchardus, assembly GCF_963854185.1. Classification (NCBI taxonomy): domain Eukaryota; kingdom Metazoa; phylum Chordata; class Actinopteri; order Clupeiformes; family Clupeidae; genus Sardina; species Sardina pilchardus. The sequence continues at coordinate 28,765,256 of NC_085002.1, read as the reverse complement.
ATTTGCACTCACTCCTCTCCCTCTCCCTCTCCCTTGTCTTCTTCCTTTGTAACGCCTGGCTGAATAGGACTCGCCCATCAACAAACTGCTGTATGCCAGAGATATCCCACGCTACAAGCAGATGGTGGAGAGGTGAGAAACGCACACACACACACACACACTTACATACAGGTTTTACAACCCCCATAGTCCTTTGATTTACGCCCCTCCATTCTTTGAGGAGAAGCAAATTCATGAAGCAAGCGATTTTATCCAGGCGCTTTTGCTTGTCACAGATGGGCCTTAACGGCAGGTTTGGAATGTGATGAAAGCCAAGCCGAGCGCTGAACTCGTGACCTCCCAATGCAGCCACACACTTGAGCGCCTCGGTTCTGCCCAGTGCACCTAGTCCTGCAGTCCACTCATTAGTAGATGTCTGTCTTTTGTCCTTCCTCTGTCCCCTCCGCCTCCTGCAGATACTACGCTGATATCAGACAGACCATCTCAGCGAGTGACCAGGAGATGAACTCTGCCTTGGCTGAGCTTTCTAGGGTAACGCTCTTTACAGAACATGCATAGACTGCGTGTCATTTTGTTCAGATCTGCTTCCAAATGTGTAGTCTGTGTGACCATTGAATGTGATGTCAAATGGTAATAAACATGTATGAGACCTAGATGATTGTGATACTTTTTGTGATATTGTGATATTAATGTGATGTTGTGATATGAATGTGATCTTATTCTGTCTCCAGAATTACTCAGGGGAGTTGAATTACCTGGTGGCTCTCCATGAGCTATACAAGTATATCAACAAATACTACGATCAGGTGAGTGTTGGAGGACCAGGAGCATTATGAGAATGCACTGCTCTCCTTTTTCAGTTGTGGATTTATAGTGCATCAGCCTTTTATGCTTCATTAGAACATTCAAGCCCTTCATCTTTACACTTTTTTTATGTCTTGTAACTATCTTAAACATGTACCCTGCCTGTATTGATGGATGTCGATGTAATAGCGATTGTTTGGCACTTCCATCCAAGTAATACTTTCTCTGCTTGGGCGACTTCTGCCTGTTGTTGTGCTAGTTGAGGAAGAGCCATGTGCTGTCGTGAGGTAACGGTTGCCTGGTTGTTGTAACACTGTCCATGTCCCCGGATGCTCTCTGACAGATTATTGGAGCGTTGGAGGAGGACACCACGGCCCAGAAGATGCAGCTGGGCTACAGGCTACAGCAGATCGCTGCCGCCGTCGAAAACAAAGTGACCGACTTGTGACCGACCAGGAACAAGAGTGCGGGGAGCGTGGGAGAGAAAAGGGAGGGGCGGGAGAGAGAAAGCGTGGGGGGGGGGGCAGGCAGACCAACTGGACACTTCAAAAAGACTCCCTGGAGAGGGAGTTTGGGGGAGGAGGGGCCTTCACACAGTCTCTCACTCAGTTGAAGACATTGAGGAGGCTAGTAGGGCGTTGTGTTGTGAATAAGTGGTCTAAAACACAGCCGTGTGTGTGTGTGTGTGTGTGTGTGTGTGTGTATGCCCTCGCTCTTTTGATGGAGGACCAGGGGGCCCTTTGGGTTTGCGTTATTCAAGTTATCACATTCCATGTTGTTCAAGTGCAGAGCGGCTTGAACGGACACATACAGAATCAGTCGAGGAGGACCCCCCCCCTCCCTCCCTCCTCCAAAAAAATAAAGTCTGGTCCTGAAAACGAATCACATATTACTCATGAGGAGTGCTTGGAAGCAATGGACTGACGCGGACGCAGAAGCCTGTGGCCTCCTGACTGGTAAAGCTGATACTGGGTATGAACACAAAGAATCCTTCTTTTGGGTGGAGCAGGATCATGGAGCAGAATGGGCCACGGGCTGTGTGTCTAGGAGAAGCACGAGTTCTGTGCTCACGCATGCTGTCCACTGTCCACAGCACAGGACACTACGCCACATACACTCACACGGTTGTCCTTGGGTAGGTGTGTGTGTGTGTGTGTGTGTTACACAAGAGAGGATATGATTATGTCCTCAACCACTTCTTGGGAGGACATGGAGTTCCTGATCCTCTTTGACTGACCTCCGTTCTCTTGGAGCAGCTTCGTTCACATGGACTAAGTGGTGTGGACCTGCCGACTGGTCCAGACATGGTGGCTGTGGACCACAGTGCTGTTGGGAGTTTGGCCCCTTGTGGCTGGTGGAGATGATCACAAAGTTGTATGTTACATCATTTTGGTGTCAAGCAAGCAACATGCTTTTCCCATCTTTCTCTACCTCTCCCCTTTCTGTGTGTGCGTGAGTGCGTGAGTGCGTGAGTGCGTGAGTGCGTGAGTGCGCGTGCGTGTGTGTGCGTGTGTGTGTGTGCGTGTGTGTGCGTGCGTGTGTGTGCGTGTGTGTGCTTTTAGCTCCTGTCTCTCCCAGGATGTTTAATTCTGACATGAGAAAGCTGCGTTTGGGCATTAGTTGTGTATACTTCCTCTTCCTTTTCTGAATATCACTGGCAAACAAAAGAAGCTACCATAAATTATGATCCCTTGATGTTTTAATTATTTATTTATGTTTTAATGACAAGCCCTCTCCCTTCATCACCCACGATATCTGTCAACCAGCACATATCCGTCCACAGTACAGCTGAGCAAAGAGGAGGTTCAGGAATGAACGCATCATAATCAAGAGGAAGGGCCTGGTCACATGTTACGTGTTTTGTTTTGTGTCCATGTGGTACCATGAGAGGTGAACACATTTCATAAACACTTCAGAGCTACTCCATAAGCTTGATGCCACTATGTGCAACACCAGAGTGGGTCTGTTGAACAAACTGCTTTTAAACCTGTCAGTGTTAAAAACCAATGGTGCATTTGAAAGATGGTTTGATAGTTCACTGTGGAGTGTAGGCCTATCCATTTCTGGGTTTTTTTTTCACATGTATTTTCTTCTTTAGCTTTGCTGATATTGTTGTGAAGAGTCACTCAAGGATGGTTATTTTGAAAGATGAACTTTTCGGACCGATAAACCATCTGAAATCATTGTCATATGATATGGTTTTGAAATTTGTATTTTTAACATTCCTCAATGTGGTTCCAGAATAAGACCAATCAAGTGATTATGTGTGACTAATTTTTTTTTTTTTTTTTTTAGTTATTTGTGTTGTATGGTACTTGCCTATGAAGTCATACTGCCTTGTAATTATGGACGTGAATGTTGCTGGAGGGAGTGGTGGATAATGCTGATTTTGTGGTAATGTAGTTCTCTTTTTTAACACACGATGGCAGCAAAGACAGCAGAATCCATGACGGTCAGTGGAGGTCGAACACTAACGTCTACTTACGCACCTGTAGTTACATCATGTTAAATTTGAACAAAAAAAGAAAAAAACAACTGTTTGCCCATAGTCCACACAGTCTGATGTCTGAAATGCATTTACGTATTCACGTAGATTATTGATATATATATGAATACACTATAATACACCATGCGTGTGATGAGGTCTATAATAAGAAGCTGCTTGAGTAGGACATGTGGGTACGTGGAAAATAAAGGTTGTTATGGTTAACAACTGCACAATTTCTGTTAGCTCTGTCTCTGTGATTGAAATTCGCTGAGTATGACTGTCCAGTTAAAGCTTAAAAACTGACCAATCAGATAGGGGATGAATTATTGTTCATTAGGTTGTAAAAAAAATCGTCAGTGTAGAGCAGGCTCGTTTTCACAGCATTTTCTTTGTTAATATCCGTGTAAATATTGTTTTAACAGATCCTCAGTGTAGCCCATTTACTTGTTTAATAAAATGCTATGTCATGGAAAAAAGCATGCCTTCTCTTTTATTCTCTTTTATTCTTTTTTTTTTTTACATGGTCCGGCATGTTGAACAGTAAGTTATTTTATAAGTAGGCCTACTATGCAGATCTGAATGGTAATGGTTACCATATCCTACATCAACACCGTGCAAAACCTAATCCAAATACAAACTTTCTGCATACAATTCCACGCTGTGAAGACTTTCTGAAGAATTAGTTTTCTGTCATACTCAGACTGAATGAGCATTTTTGTGAGCTCGCAGTCGCACAAAATAAAAACAAAGACGTGTGAACTATTATTCGGCTCGTCTTACAAACAGAGGAACGTATCTTACTGGAAAGTTGTTCGATGCCGGATTTAGATATATGTGACAATATCCGTCACTGTACAACCAACAAAGTATCGCAGGATTTGTACTCAAAATGGTATCGATAGTTAAAGTACAGTGAACAGCTCACGCCCTACTGCGGAACGCCGTTTGTATTCCTGCAAATGGTATCTTTTCTCAATCACAGAAATCCAACAATTGCAGCCTACGCCTTAGAAAGCAGATAAAAAAAACAGCTGCACACGCAAGGAGTATTGCTAGCATCGCTAGCAAAATAAATTCAGTTGTGCTAGCCAACTAGCTAGCTACGCAGAACAGGTAAGCTAACTTGTTAGCTATGTGGAAAATGATCGCCTAGTCGTTGCGTTATATGGATTGCATTAAACTTGCACATGCAATCTAAGCAATCAAATGCGCCAATGTCTTCTAATAGCGTCTTAAAGGTTTGCATTAAGATGGCTAGTTATAGACAGTGTGCATGGTCATTTACGGAGCTAAGCTTGCTAAAAGCTAGCTCTGCTTACTGAATTTGAATGAATTTTGTTTTCAAATGCTATGAAATGCTAACGTATGGTCGTCAGTAGTTAGCAGACTATAATATTTTATGTGCGTTCTAACGAGATCGTTATGGCACATTTTTTGGAGATCATGATGAGTAATGTCCACATGAAATTGTTAGCTTGAACGGTTTTGCTAAATGACGTTATACTGATGTTGACAAGCCACATGAATGAGTTCATTTCTGTATTGATATCTACATGGACTGGCAAATTAATTGGTTTTAAAGAATTACTCTGGAATATCCTTTCTATCAAGCGCCACGATATTAGAGAATGATGTAACACCGTCCCCAGTCTAGTCATCACTCTGTAATTAAATTGTGCCTGCGCGCTGCTTCTGTGGCTATATTATAGGACGTACAAGCGACGATTGGATGTCAATATTTACACGCATTTACCAGAAATACATGGAAAAACAAGACTCTGCGATTGCACGGGCAGTGAAGCCCCCATTATCAGTAACGCTAAGTAAAGTGTCAGATTGACGTGCAATGACACATCCTTGAGTGAAATGTTTCTGCCCCGCCTTTGACCTGCCTTGAGCTGTGTCCTATTATTTGTAACGTTAATGCTGATACAGGAGTGTGAAACTAATCAAGCCTAAATTGTACATTCAGCAATAAGTGATGGAGCCCTCAGAGCAGTCCGCAGCAGACCCCGAGGCCCAGGAGGTGAATCCAGTTTACCTTCAACAGCTGCGGGAGCTGGACATCCCCGAGGAGGCTGCAAAACAGGTAGCACACTGTTGGTCTACTGACTTCATTATTCCAAGTACGTTTATGTACCAGTTTGCTTCATTTCTCTTATAAAAGCCAATGGTGCATAAACTCTTGATGGTGAGTTTTAATATACTGTATTATATATTTTGCATGATCGATATTTGCCTTCTAGGCAAGTGACCCAGATGCGAATGTGGCCTGTGTAGGATGCTGTAAGGGGCTTTGTACAATAGTGACTGATAAATATCTGACTTTCACCGTTTTTCATTCATTTCATTTCAGGCCCTGTTGCACACACGAAATGTGTCTGCAGAAGAGGCCGCCATGTACTACTTCAACAAGCTAGAGAATGAGGTGACATAGCCGATGCAGGTACACTATGATACAGCACTTCTTCTGCCTGTGCGCCAAGCATATTTCAATGTTTCCTGCCCCTTTGTTTTCAGGAGGAAGGGGATGAGGATCTGATGTTCAAAATGGTGTTTGTAGTAAACATGGATCTGTCGATGGGTGTCGGCAAGGTACTGGCAATCAGTGGTTTTATTTTTAAATTCTCAGAAGCTTCTCCCCTCAGAAGTGTGCAGTAGTGTATTTCACAGAGTTTGGAATCACAGGAAACGTTTCAGACGCTAAGTAACATTTTCAAAGATGTTCAAATTATTTGTGCACATTTGGAATTGCATTCAGTGACCACACAAACTGAATGGCCTACAGGAATATGGATCGTAACTTATCGCATAACTGACACATTGTACTTTATTATCTTCTATTTATCCATCCATCCATATTAGAAGGCTCATGGATGTGTTGAGGTTGGCTTAAGAATACGACAAGGACAACTTAAAGCATCAATTCTGTATGTCTTAATGGCGTATGACACCTTTGGATAGAAACTGAAGATGACCTTTCTGTTTGTTTGAAGGTGGCAGCCCAGGTTGGTCATGCTGCTGTGGGCTTGTACCAGGCCATGCAGGAAAAGAACAGCTGGAGGGAGATGGCCTGGAAATGGGACCATTCTGGGTAAGAGGACTTTGCAGACATGTTCCACTAAAGCCATTTATGTTGTTTCGTATTGGCACAATGCTCATGCGTCCCTTAGTGCCTCCGGTTCCTCCGGTTGAATAAAAGTGAGGGGGGTAGGTACAAATACTACTACAAAGTACAAATAGTAGGAGGGTTGCTAAGAAACGAGAGCACCAGAGAGAGTATATGACCTACATATCTGTGTGTTTATGTATAGATAGATATGTGTGTGTGTGTGTGTATTGTATTTATGTATGTATGTATCAGACTCACAAGATCCAATCAGGAAGGGAACACGGATTTGCGGATTCGCTGTCCACATTAAAAAGCAAAGCCGAAGTTATCAAATGAACATGAATGAACGGCCCAAAGCCCAGAGATCAAAAACACCAGAGTAGTCGATATGAGATGAGTATATGAGAGTCGAGAACATAACCAAAGTCTTTCGAATTCAAACAAAAATGGAATAGTGTGGATCTAGCCATAGTTTGCCAAATTGTAACAAATAGTATACCTTTTCTGTGACTGTGTATGTGCAGGCTGCAAGATACATTTCACAGACAGCAATTTCAGCTGTAAAAAAATCAGTGTGAACTACAGACTCTAGTTACTATGTCTATCTGGCAAGATTTCATGAAACAAAGGCACAGCAACGAGTAATGTAACAATGTATTCATCGATAATCATTCATCCGCCAATAAATATATTTCCTCCATCTGAATGGTTGCTATGCAATATCAAGACACAGCTACTTTAACTTTTGTGTAAGTTGTGGTAGCACATTACTATAGGAAAAAATAAAAATGCACACCCTTTGAGGTGCTGGCACAGGACGTAACTTATAGAAAAATATTATGTCGCCGCACACTCAGTCTCAATCTCAGATCTATTGATACCAACGTTTCGGCCATGTTTGTGTTGGGTCTTACAACGGCATCGAACATGATTCAGCCAATCATAATCGGAACTATAAGGACTGGAACTATCCGTTTTAGAATTGAGTATTTGGAATTATTCCGAAAAGCAACTCTGTGTTTGTTGCTACACTTGGCTAAAAGTCGTTTGTGTTTATCAAATTGCAGTGCTAAGAAGGTGGTGTTGCAGGGATCTAACATGGCACACCTGCTGGAACTCCAGGCCTTGGCAATGAGTCTTAATTTGCCGACATACCTAGTACAGGACGCAGGACTGACTCAGGTTAGAAACTCATTACTCATCTAAATGTATCCACCAGCATGTGTTAGGAGAATGACAGTGTTGCCTTAATGTGTATATTTGGTGTATATTGTATTCTCAGGTGGAGTCAGGCTCTCGAACCGTCCTGGCTATCATTGGAGAGGAGGAGATGGTCAACAACGTCACCGGAAGTCTAAAACTCCTTTGAGCACGGACCTCGAGGATGCTGTGAAAATTAATGGCTATGCAGTACCACCTTTTAACCACTGGGGGGCGGCATAGCCTCACAACAGCAAGTCTTGGCATGCAAGCGTTATAAAACAGCCCATTTTCAAAAAAGAATGCAAAGATTCCGAGGACACCATCCTCCCTAACATACACACATAGTCGCAATGACATACACATATTATTTGTTTCCTTTTCGTGTCATTGATAAGAGCGATGGAAAGGCGGCCCACTCCGCGGGAGCGATGGCGATATCTTAGGTTTTCTTGAGGCGCCACATGTCTACGTAAGAGACATAAAGTTTGCACGCCTGAGTTTACAATTAATGACAAAAGAGAACAAGGTGATAAGAACGATGGCCATAGCAAAGGGAAAATCATGATCGTTGTGAAATTATATTCCATGACTAGTCTTATTTCAACACCAATTTGTGACCAGCGTTCCATGAATATGTATGAGGAAGTCTTATAATAGGACCCTGTTTTTTTTTGGTGATCTTCAAGCCAAAGTAGTTTGCCGTTGAAAAGATATCTTGTAAAATTAAGATTTTAGATGTAGGATAACTGTCCCTCAAATGTCTAATAAGAATACCACATCACTAAAGTCTTTTTATTTTTTTCCTTTACTGCTTCTTTGATGTTAAAATCAATGTATGTGTACTTTATGTAGCCTATGGTAGTGACATGCTCTCCCCGAGGATTCCCTTTAGAAACAACTAATGCATATCAACGTAAAATTGGCCAGCTTTCCCATATGTATTGTGCAGTGCCATGTTTAATATTCCCCTGCAATTGTTGTTGGACTCTGTTACCTTAACTTTATTTCTGCTGATGGGAAGAGGTCATCTTGACAGTGCAGTGCTCTTATCTGAAACAGGGGGGACTTTTGTTTGTTTCATAACATGCTCTTGATAGCTCTGTAACACTATTGCAGATCTGAACCCTGTGCTCATTGTTATTAGGCATGGGGTAAGGTTGATGTTGTATGTTTACAAATGTGTCGTGTTCCTATTCTTCCTTAATTCAGAAAAATACTTGTAACGGTTTTAAGTGTGATAAATGGAGACGAAGGAGTGTCAAAACAAGACATGAACGAATCACAAGTAACGCTGTGTATCAATTTTTTTCCATATGTAGGTCTATATCAAGTGCAATATGTTGAGATTGAATAATGACATGGTCACTGAGCGTTTTCCAGCAAACAAAGAAAACTAATAACACAAGAAGACAAAGGGGTCTTCATCTTGAACATGTTGCATAGGCACAATCTGTATTTTATAGTACGCTACTGATTTTGGCTTGGTTTTGGGACATCATACTCTATCAGTAGTCTCAAAACAACTCACCTACAGTGATGGGAGATTTCATGACCATGACATGGCCGTGCGAATTGCACGGCCCCTCAACTTGTGGCATTAGGCTCATTCGGCTATATGCGCCACTGTATAGATCTGGGCTGAACATGATGCATGCGGGACTTTTACACAATACAATCATGTCAATACATAATATGTCTGTGGGTTGATATGCCGATTTGATTTGGTTGGTTGGTGTGATGTGACTTCTTCAATGCATTGTGTAAATCCAGCATGCATTATGTTCAGTGAAATCTGTAGCGCTGCATTAAGTCAAATGAGCAACATTTTTAGAGTGACTTTTATTGTGACCTGTGTAAGGGAAAGCCTACCTTACACTGACAGACTTGGGAAAGATTCTTGAAATATTGTAGTCTTTTGAGTAAAGCTTGAATTAGGGGTATTAGTTAAAATCTTTCAAGAATCTTTCCCAAATCTTGTCCAAGTCTGTCAGGCTTTAGGCACACCTGTGCAATAATCACGCCGTTTCATCAGCATCTTCATATGTCACACCTGTCAGGTGGATTGATTATTTTAGCAAAGGTGAAGTGCACAGTAATAAATTTCGACCAAATTGTGGGGAAACGAAAAACCTACACTCGTGGAAAATGTGTTAAAAATAACTTGTGATTATATTTTTGTTGAGTATATACTAGGCGACAACAAACGGGTAATTGCTCGAGTATCTTCCACTGTTAAAATCCACGTGACTGGGCTGTCAGGGTGAAGGCCATTCAGATCGACAAAAGCAGCATTGTAGAGCTTAAGCTTCGGTCTGGCATGATCACCGGGGAACTTGGAATGGAACAGACATTTAATCACGTGCTCCGCCTATCCCACTGAACAAAGGTTATCCTGTTAGTCTGTCCACAAATCCCAGCGTCTATTGCATTTTTACTGGAAAACCGTTCTGCTGCTTCAGCTGTGGAGAGAAACTGTAGGAATCGCAAATAACACTGGGGAAATATTGCTTGATGACAATAAGCCACTTTGACCATATCCTTGATTCCGGCTTCGTTGAACTAAGATTAATACATAACATGTCTATGGATTGATCGGCTCATTCGACTTCTAACATGCATTGTGTAACGTTCAGTCGGATCTGCGTGGCGCTGCATGTCGAATGAGCCTGATAATACTCGTAGGGTAAAGTGTCTCCATGTTCCTGTAAACTGTTGTAGAGGAAAGTCTCTGCATGTTTAGATCTTCTAACGTAAATATCGGCAAACTTTAGGCTTCTAATGCATTTTTATAAAGCGTTTAGGCTATAGAATTTATTGACAGCGGACAGGTGGCAAGCTTTTACATTTCAGCGGAAGTGGATTTATTATAGCCTACGGTGGCGACATCTTGTGAAATGGCCTTAGTTATCAAGGAGTTCGCTTAGCAACTTGGCTACTCTTCTATGCAATTGGTTTTTGACGTTCACGAATGAAGATGGCAAGGCATGTTACGAGCGCCGCACCAAAACCTGTTATTTGAGCTTTGTTCTGTAGATTGAGGCGTTGCCTAATAAAAGCCACGGTCGTTTTTCAGTGATTCACAAGGAATAGGTCAAATAAATAAATAAAGTCTATGCACATTACGTCATGGGTAAAGGCTCATTCGCCCTTCCCCCACCCCCTTGGGTCGTTCTGTGGCGAAAAAAACTGCAGACTAAAAGCTCGTCTCGGTCAGCAAGCACATTTTCTGAATAACACGACGAACACAAACCTGAGAAGGTGAAATAATTGTCGTTTCCACCTATAGCCTGCTTTTTAAAATCGTGTTTTCTTTTTTTTAATCTGACTGGGTGTGGCAAAGAACCCAGGGCCATTATTACACTAAATTTGTCGTGCCTCATACACATCAGATAAATCGACTAGGTGTAGGCCTATCTATTTTTAGGTCTCGAGCAATAGGCTACACATATTTCAATAAACAGCCATAACAGTCTGCGGCGAGAGAACTAGCCTACTCGTTATCCAAATGCAGACTGTTCATTGCTGAAAACTTGGGCTCACTCTTTGCCCGACCACTGCAACAAATGACGTGTGTGTTTTTATATTAACCAATGATATTACGCCTACCAGCCGCGTGACATGTAACAAATACAAGTAACCAATAGAAGCCTGGCTACATTGTATCCATTCATGCTCAATTTCCTCAACACGCCCTCGCCGTGGACGTGAGAATGAAACTTGGCCAAATGGATACATCGGGCGCTTACATTACTCGCTGTAATATTTGCTTTAATGCCGTCATATCACATTAAGTCGCCACCAATCGTCAAGTAGGCTATATTAAAAATGTTAATAATATTGTATACTGTATAACAATATTGCATTAGAGCATGTAGGGTAGCCTATTGTATGGATCAAGAATTGCGTAATCGACATTAAGAAAAAACTCCAAAGCACAAACTTGATGCAGCCTATAAATAAACGCACACAATAGTAATAGAAAGAAAACAGCTTCTCCATGTTCCCCCTTTTATATTTTCCCGTTTTAGGTTTATATTTTAGGGTTGTGTTGGTCAGAGGGATATGCAAAAGGAGGGACTACAAGTGATGGAAAAGAACAGTGCACGCAGGTCAGTTTCCTTGGCCAATCATGGGGCAGATCCCACAAGAGCGACATCTCATATTCCATTCATAGCCAGTTAAGGTGGGGCTGACCCTACCTCTAATGTCGTAGTCCCTGGTATGGGGCTCCGGAAACCCCGTGTGCTAGCATGAACTACATCAATAGCTATGGCTAGCTAAAGCAAGTCCCCCTTTGCGCTGAATAGAAACCATGTAAATCAGAATTTTAGAAGAAAATAGAATCCCTCAATGAAGGAAAGGAAATTCCACGGCTTGTGTACATAGTAAGGTGACAACTGTTCCCATTTTTCATAGACATATCCGCATTTACTTCTTGCATATATCCATTCATTTCTTGCATTTATACCAGCCGTTTGCCTGCCTTCTCCTGCCTATGCCTCCGTGTGCTGTTCTCTCTGAACATTGCAGGACGAAACTAACATTCGCTCTCAACCCCTCCCAAAACAGCCTCCCGCCCCCTTCAGGAGTGCAAACGTGGATAAACGGGCGCCGTGTCTATCCAATCATATCTCCATACAGTATTTTACACGATGAGTGGCGTTTTACTCAGCCAGTCGTATAAGATTAAGGGCGGATCTTCACTAAAAACCCACCCAGTCTCGAGCCCCTGTTCGATCACCTTGGAAACCCCGTGTTATGGTTGTGTGTCAGTTTCGCTGGGTCCCGCGGTCGATGCCGGCGAGGAGGGGGATGGGCGCCACTGCAAATGTTGAGGATCTGAGATAGAATCACAGCCTTGTAACACAGAGAGCTGTACATACCCCTTATAAATATCTACTATAATTAATATAAAATTGCATAATAAATGGGTTCAACTGAGGGGGATTCAACATAGACAATCGATGGAAGTACTGTGTTCAATGCAGGACTGGATTTAAAACTTTAACCCTCTACGAAAGAGGCATTAAGAAGTTTGCTTGGTAACCCTGGAGAGGGAGCTACATTTCGGCTCACTGGAAACAGGAAACACCGAGGTCGCAAATAGAGGCCTATTTGTCTGGGTTCATCTTGATGTGGGAATATTCCAAGCTTTACAGACAACAAAACAGGATACACCATTTGGATTTGATTGGAATGTCTCGCTAGGTGAGTTAATGTGATTCTGTTATTTAGTACTTGGGTATAATGGCCAGTTTTAGAATTTATGCAGCAGGCTTGTGGTAGCTAAGTTGGTCTAACGTTAACGTTATAACTTAGCTGGTTGTATTTGCCTTCAGTATTATTGAGTACACACATGCTTGCTGATGGGACGTAGCTATTATATTACCTTTAAATCTTCCAACTGGTCTTCAAGACTTCCAAAAGTAAGTAAACATCATAAAGTCATGTTTAGTTTGATTTGTGACATTTAGCTACAGTTCATGTTCGTTCAGCTAGCTAACAATTAGAAGCTAGCAGGCTAACCTAATAGATGTCTTCATAAGAATTTTCCTCCAGCCCTGTCCTCGTGCATTGTATTTGCTACATTTCAGTAAGGTTAACGTTACTGTAAACATAACCACTTTATCGGTGCTCTGTTTTGTTAGCCTAACCTTGTGACTCGTGGTTTCATATCATTTTTGGTAACTTTGTTGCAGTCATGTTGAAACATATCTAACGTTAGAGTGCAGGTTACTACATGGAGGCAGTCAACATATTTGTTCAGATTTCTAGTTAGCCAAGGTAGCTAACAATGTTTCCATATATTGATAAGGTCAGGCAACTTCTTTGTGTCTGTTGATCTTGTGTCCAACAGTGCCAGTATGGGTAGAGGGGTAATTGTTCTTCCCAGTCTCACATTGGTGGTTATGAAATGGGGGAAACTTGTTTCGTTTAAGAGAAAAAACATTTGACTGTTGAACATGGAGTTTTAAGGACTGAGCTTGAGAGGGTGGCTAGGTGGCTTGCTATGTGGTGTTGAACAAGTTGTTATTCAGCTTACCACCACTTAGCGAGTTGGCTTGCACCTTCTTTGGCTGATAAGGTAGTCCTTAAGCCACATTAAAATGTGAAGATGTTACCACACCACACCACCTAACTGGTTGGGTGGGGGTTGAAATGCGTACTGTTGAAAGGAATGATCTCCAATGATTGAGTGATACTCAACCAAGGGTTAGCATTAGCTAACTTGAATGTTAACTTTTGGACAACCTCCAGTTGATTGTGTTCGTAGCTGCTTTCGGTCTAATATAAACCAGACCTGACGCAACTCCGCTATGGTTAGGGCCTTCAAGGTCTTCATCTACTCAATTTCATATGGATATGACACGTTTAGAATCACACATAATATATATACAGTTAAGTTGTAATTGGCTGGCACATTACTATTGTTTTGTACACAAATATCCTGTGCAAGTGAAAAACGTTCGACATGTGTCTTTCTTAGATACGTTATTTTTACTAGATGTTTGCCTCTCTTGCTGAACTTTCCCTTTTATGCTGGCTAATAGAAAAAAACTCTCCGAGCGGTGACTTGCTCTTCTCATTCTTTCCTCCACCTCCCCCATCCACCAACCCCCAACCTCTGCGCCGGCTATGAGAAATGGGTGGTATTTGTGAGGGGAGCTCGCGTTTCCTTTTTTAGCCTCCATCTTTATTTCAACAACAAGTGAGTCGAAACGAGGAAAGAGGCCGAGCTCAAGCCACCTTTCGGCCTGAAGTTCTTCTCTAAATGTTCTGCACATTGGCCTACTAGTGGATGCTTCACTTGAAGTAACAGCATTTACAAATTACGTTACATAACCACAATTCAGCCATTATTCGATTATGGAAAGTTATTAACATCGCCCTATGGTCAAACTTCATCAAGTTCCCATTTTAATTGTCAGATGAACCTGTGTATCAGTATTGTAATCGTTGAGACACGTTGTAGTCACATTCTCGTCCAATGTGGAAGAAGTGTCCGAAAACTCGCATTGGAAGTGGATGTTTGTCAAATAAACGAATGGTTGGGTTCAATAATATTGCTACTTGTGTGTTATATGTTGCACTAATATAAAGCTCGTAAGTTCATTTTGGCAGGACCCCTGTAAATTTGCCTTGGTTCAACATTAGGCTGTCCAATGTACTGCCTGTGTGAGTTGAGCGTACTATCGGAGTCTGTAGCAAACACCATATGTCCTTTCTACGTGCACGAAAAATACCAAACATCGACGTGTAATTATTAGACATTTATCAAATATGTCACATTTGTGTTTTCAGGCGCAGTGTTGCATTAATATGTCTGCTCATGAACGCCCAGTGCCTTATACTCGTATACAGGAAAAGAAACAAACACATTAGTCGCATACATTTCTTTAGATGTTGTGCGTTCATCAGTATGTGTGCTGAAGCGCCAAGTTATCTGTTGGTCCCATTATTACTGTCTGGTTGTAGTTTGACTTTGATCGAAATCGAGCTCTGTCCATGTCAGCATTATGGAACTAGGCTGATCTGTTTTTTTGTTGTGTTTTTACCCAAGCCCTGCCATCTCACTGTGTGCGTCTGACTATGGGGCAAACAATTGTAATACTGGGGTTGTTCCACGAACGTAGAACGAATCTAGTCCACGGCCCTCACCACCTCCGTGTCTCTCACAGGCGGAGCCGCGGATGATTGGCCCCGGCTTCGCATTCCCTGAATATGTTTTCGTGTCTTATTTTAGCCGTCGCTACTGCCGTTTTGGACGCTGTTTTGCCGTTTGAAACCCGAGCTCCCTCCTCTGACCCTGTCCCTTATCTCGAGTAAACCCCGCTCCCCTCTGTGGAGACAAAGGAGAACTCATAGTCTCAAAGAAATAAGAGTCTCCTTTCAGCAAGGAAAATCAACGAAGGCATTCGGCCCAAATGCCAATGGGGTGACCCGAATGAATGGTCTCTTTTAAATAATTGAACAAATGTGGAGTGTTTTTGTGACAGTGTGAAAGATATACCTACAGAGAAATTGTCCTGTTACCTTTTTGACGTGGAGAGAAATGTCAGGATTTTACTGATTGGGATAGAGAACTTTTTTTCCAGTCTGCCTTGGTTTCATGGCTCCGTTTCCTCTTTGCGCTGAGGGTGCTGTTGTATAATCTCGGCTTGGATTTCCCTTTATCCTTGTGTGTCTGTGTGCGTGTGTCCTTCCCCCTAAACTGGGCCTCTTGGGCTTTCTCTGAAAGTTTCAGTGTTGGAAAGGAATGCTCTGCTTGAAGGGCAGAACTGGGTATGCTATACACTGTTTATAATAACTTAACTATGCACCAGTAACACTCTGATACTTACTATTCATATTTCTTCCAATATTGGCTGCCAGTTTGTTTGTCTGATTTGGTGAATTTGGGCAGCAGCTTGGCAAATATGGGCCACAGTCTGAAATGATGCTTATCTTGATGCTAAGACATTTCAAGAAGCAACACACACACACAAACACACACACACACACACTCTCTCTCACACACAAGCCTACGCACCCTCACTTAAGGCTGTGTTTGAAACAGGATGCTGGCCCACTTCCAGTAGAGACAGGATTCCAGCACTGAGCAGGCGAGGTGGGGGAGGGGTGTCAGGAGAGAGGGAGGGAGGGCAGGAGAGGTAGGCATTCAGAATCAGAAGACTTAGTTGTTTACCATTCTCATTCCCTCTTCTCAGGCCTCGTCTGTGTGTGTGTGTGTTTGTGTCTGCGTGTGTGTGTGCTGAGCAGGTGTAAGCCTGTAATTAAAATCACGACCTTGGCTTCTTCCCTTTTTGCTGAAACATTGCTTTTCAAGAAAGGATTTCACACTGTCCACTCTCTGACATACTTCTATTTAAAATACAATCCCTAATGTTATGTTATGATTTGTCTGTACTTGTTTGTTTGATGCACAGTTATCTGCTGATTGGACACTGAATGTACTGACATACTGTATCAATGCCTACTTGCTTTTTTATCTTTGTAGACAGACAAATTAGGCCACCTTTCTGTTTTAGTGCCACACCACAATCGTGAAATTAAACTTTTCGTGACAGTCAAGACCTATACCTTTTATTGGTTTAATAAAATGTGTTTTACATTTTGTTGCACCAGTACAGGCCAGTTTCTGTCATAATGTTGAGGATATTGAATGTCAATGTGCTGCATTTGAGGCATTGAGGAAGTGGTTTATTTGGGCTGTATGTAGTATTGTGTTCCTGCATGACTCATCCAGCCTTGCCTTATCAAGGTGCAATGTTTTTTTCACTTGGTGTGTGTGTTGAGTGCTAGTCGGAATGTGAAAGGAGAGGCAAGATGTTTTGTGTAATGGTGTACATTATTCTAGCTGTTGGCCTACTGTTTTTGTAGATGATCGTATGTGCTTCTCAGCGGCTGCTTTTGCTCTGTGTGTGTGTGTGTGTGTGTGTGTGTGTGTGTGTGTGTGTGTGTGTGTGTGTGTGTGTGTGTGTGTGTGTGTGTGTGTGTGTGTGTGTGTGTGTGTGTGTGTGTGTGTGTGTGTGTTTCGTTGGCTCCTCTTGTAGAACAGGGTTAAAAACAAGTCGCTGTGACGCCCGCCTCCCTGCTGCTGTATGATAGGTGCAGCTTTAGAGCCTCCCAGCCAATCATCCGGGCTCTTTTCTCAGCCCTGAGTTTGCACTGAGGGAGGTGTGTGTGTGTTCTATAACAGCAGAGAGCAAATGTTCTTGGTGGAATAATAGGAGGGTTCGGGGTGGGGGTGTGGGAAAGTGTTGGAAGAAGCGGCGGAGTCTTTTTGTTTCCAATCCCCTGGTCTCATCTCAGCACCCCTCCTTCTATTTGTACCTTGTCTATTCTCACCTTGTACTTCACTCTTTCTCTTTCTTTCACTCGCTCTCTCTGTCTCTCTCTTTCTCTTTCTCCTGCTCCTCTCCCTCGGTCCCATTTCCTTCCCTGGCTGAGATCCCCCCCCCCCCCCCCCTTTTTTTTTCTGTCATTTCCTCCAGGTTACACAGTTCAGTGTGTTCCAATCTAACACTTCTACAAATATTTTCATCTGTTTTTCCTTCTAGATAGAAGGGATTGTGCAACTCCCACTTGTTTTTATGTAAGCAGGTTGTCAGAGCATTGCAAATATGCAACACGTACCGAGAAAGGGAACAGCCTTGCTCCTTAAAGCTGATTCACCGTTCTGTGAACCAGTCTGTAATGTCATAAAGGGGAGTCAGGGGGGTTTCCTTTTGCTGTTGTTGTGATAGATTATTATTCTGCATGTGAGATCACGCGGCTATGTTAAAAGAGTGAAAACTGTGTGAAAACAGCGTAGAGTGCCCCTTTGTCTCAGCTTAATGGTTAACCAGACCTCCAACCAAAGAAGAGTGTGTTTTTCATCAGAGCCAGGCACTCAAAAGATTCCAGCTTGTTTCAGTGGAACCTGGTGAGACCTGTTGGCCTGTGAAAGAAATGGGACGAGCAACAACCACGCCACTCAGCCTGTTTTATTCGTATAACTTTTAGATACTTTTAAAATATCCTCACTGTTGAGCGAGTGTCGAAGAGAAACCAAGACAGACAGACAGGCAGACAGATTGAGGTGGAGAGGGGGAAGGATGGGAAATCTCATGACCTTCCACCCTTTTTTGCATATCCTGTTCCTCTTGGCTGGGTGGAAGTGGTTGTTCCAGGTCCCCTATGCGTAAAAGGCGCTCGACACAAAGGTGTTGTGCCGTGTCTGTCAAACGGGGCCGCATTTGAATAGGGTTTGGCAGGTGGAAAAAGTGATGTCACGCCAGTTAGAGGTCACATGCTCCAGTCCGCGCCGCATAATGCTAGCAGCGGAGCAGACAGGGGACAAGGGTCGAGCCACTGGGAACGCTGTGGTGCTCTCTGGGTCCTCTACAGTTCACCTCTTTCTCCTCTCCTTGCCTTTGTTCTCCAGAGGTCACCATATGGTGCAATTGCCCTGCCTCTTGTGGAAGCTGCTGGTCAATTATTTAGACACTCAAGTTTGTTTTCACTCATTTTTGTGCTTTCATGTAGGCTATCTTTTTCTTTCTGTCTTTCTTTCTTTCTCTTTCTTTCTTTTCTTCTTTCTTTCTGTCTGTATTTCTTTCTTTCTTTCTCTCTCTGTACCAAAACCCCTCTCTCTTTCTCTCTCTCTCTCTCTCTCTCTCTCTCTCTCTCTCTCGTGCCAAGGCTGAAATGTTAGGGTTCCTGTATGGTGGTGTGTGTAGCTGAGAATAGCAGTGGAGGCTGTCAACTTCACAGACATGCGCACACACACAAAAAACCACATAGGCTCTCAAATACCACAGTGTCCAGCTGTCAGACACAGCGAGGACCCTTTGTGTCCATTATGCATTATTGTTTGTCTCTTGGTCTCTAGGGGTTGAACAAGGTTAGGTGCTTTCACTCTGTGTGTGTGTGTGTGTGTGTGTGTGTGTGTGTGTGTGTGTGTGTGTGTGTGTGTGTGTGTGTGTGTGTGTGTGTGTGTGTGTGTGTGTGTGTGTGTGTGTGTGTGTGTGTGTGTGTGTGTGTGTGTGTGTGTGTGTGTGTGTGTGTGTGTGTGTGTGTGTGTGTGTGTGTGTGTAGAGCAAATGTTGTTGGCGAACAATGGGGAATGTGATTAAATAACAGAGCCAATAGAAGTCTGCGTCTGTCTGTGGCGTTACTGGCGTACAGTCTGTGCCTTCTCGCTTTTCCCCAGCTCTCTTGAGCCCCTCTCTTTCTCAACCCCCCCTCCTCTCTCCTCCTTGTCATCCTCCCTTCTCTCTTCTCCTTTTCATCCCCCCCCATCTCACTCTCCTTCTGTCTTCCTGGTCTACACAGCCAGACATTGTTGTGCTAATGGGTGTTTGCGATGTAGTCAAATGACTTCTGGGTGGGAGAGATAGCCAAGTCACAGACACTGACGTACTGCCAGGCTCAGGGATGGCAGTACACAAACACTGCGTACTTCCCAAAGAGTAAACATATAGGCTAGTTAATGTATAGGCTATATAGCCTAGGATTGAGAGGCTGGTGTTCACCACTGGGACTGTGGTTAACTTGCAGGTCTCTAGTGAACATTAGGCTAGTGTCCCATCAAGCCCCATTTGTCCTTGTGGGTTTAATATGAAAGTTGAGAGAGCATTCCGTCTACTTGTACCATATTTGTGACATTTTCATGTTTTGTTTGATGTTTTTCTTGTGGAAATGAGATGATTTTGCCGTTATCACTTCATAGCAGTTTGAGACGTGTGTGTGTGTGTGTGTGTGTGTGTGTGTGTGTGTGTGTGTGTGTGTGTGTGTATATACTGGAGAGAGCGACACAGAGCTATTTCGGTTTCTCTTATTTGATTATTTCTGAGTGCATGAATTGCAAGTTGTTTTTGTCAGGCTGTGCCTGCTGTCTGTCTCCCTCTGCTCTTGTTCTCCGTTTCTCTCCTCTCTCTCTCTCTCTCTCTCTCTCACACACTCTCTCTCTCTCTCTCTCTCTCTCTCGCTCTCTCCTCCCCCCCTCATATTCCCAGTTCTCCCGTTCAGTTCCTCTCTCTCACTCTCCCCTTGCTCCCCTTACGTGAGTCGCCAGGGAGACGGGCCACGTTTGAATAATTAAAACATTAAGAGGAATCCGATTATTTATTACATGGCATGCCTGTACTAACTGTTCCACTGGCTCGTCTCGTGAGCAGAGGACACTGTCTCAACAGAGGAGGCTGCACGTCAGTGAATGAAGGGAGAGGGGTAAATCCAGGGAAGGAGTGAAACCGAGACGGAGGGGGGGAGGGGGGATGAGAGAGACAGGGAGGGGGAGGTGAGAGAGGAAGAGCGACAGAGCAAGAGAAGGAGTAAAGATTCTGTGTTGTTCTCTCCACGTCCTCCGTCGCTCTCTCTCGCTCTCTCTGTCTCTCTCTCACTCTTCTTTCCAAAATGGCCTCTGTTTCTCTGAAGTGAAAGGCGTGTGAGTGTGTGTGTGTGTGTGTCAAAGAGTGGTGGTAATCTGAGCCCAGTGTTCAGGAGCTGGAGGAAGGGAGGGCGGGCGGGAGCGAGAGCAGGAGCTAGCGAGGCCTTGAGATGGGGGAAATTCCCAGCAGCCATCTGAAACGTCGGGCCGCCTGAAAAAAAAAGACACAGACACAAAATGCCCCCTAGAATCCCCTGCACATTTGGCACACCTGCTTCATCTGCTCAATTATCCCACTCTTGAAAATGAGTTGGACACCAAGCAGCACCCATCACACGGGAAGCCTGAGCCTACACACACACACACACACGTACATACGCTCATGTACAGGCACACACACACACACACACACACACACACACACACACACACACACACACACACACACACACACACACACACACACACACACACACACACACACACACACACACACACACACACACACACACACAGGTACACGCGCATGCACATCCACCATTACTCACGTATGCATGCACACACACACGTACGCCCACACACCCACAACATGCGTTCTGTTCAGCCTGCCTTTTCGGACAGGCTGTATTTGAGACAGCTTGTGTGATTTATCTCTCCCTACTCCGCCCCCCCTCTCCCTCCCTCCCTCCCTCCCTCCTTCTCTCTTCCTCTCTCTCCCTCTCCATGCCTCTTTCTCTCTCCCTATCTTTCTCCTTCTCTCCCTCTCTCTCTCCCTGTCTTCCTGTCCATGTCTCTCTCTCTCACTCTCCCTGTTTCCTTCTTTCTCCCTCTTTCTTTCTCTGTCCCCCTCCCTCCCTCCGTATCTTCCTCTCTCTCTTTCTCCCTCCTTCCCTCCCTCCCTCCTCCTCTCCGTATCCCCCCACCCGTCCCGTCCAGTGAGAGCCGCCGAGCCCACTGGCCTGATCTTCACCTTGACTCAGACGTCTCCATTAAATTTTAAGATGAAGAATCTCTGTGGACGCAGATGTGGACACAGGCCAACTGTATGCCCATGTTTGTCTCTGGATCTAGGTAGGCTTTTGGGGTGTAGTGAGTGTGTGAGTTGCTGGGTAGGCTTACTGCACTGCCACTGTCAGTCAGGCGAGCCTCAGCACAGAATGTGACGGTGGCTGCTGGCTGGCTGGCTGACCTGCTTACGAACTTATTTGATAACATCTTCATGTGTGAGGTTGCGTAAAGCCTTTTTCTTCCTGTTTTTGTTCCCTCTCCCTCGCAGGTTTATTTGAATAACCCTTTTATTGAAGCCGGATTTATCACCCCAAATTTTGTCCTTGAATGCTCACGATCCATTTATGTCTGGGTGATTACGTCTGGGTATTTGTGTCCTATATGTGAGTGTTTTAAGAGCAGACACAGCGTCAACATTGGGGCCCATGGCACTGCCGAAGCCAGCCTGTCCCTCAGGGGAGTGAGCATTGCTGCTGCTGAGACTCATGGTGGCAACCGCCTCTGTAATTAATTAATTTTTTCCCCGACCGCCCGCCCACCCACCCGCAAACAACAATCTGTGCCGTTAGGTGTCGGCTGAGGAGGAGGCTACGAGCTGAGGGAAGACTGACCACAACACATTTCCTGAAAGAGGGAAAAAAAGAAAATAGAAACCTCCCCCATCCCCCAACTGTGATTTCAGTGGCTCAGGGCAGTTTATGCATAACAGGCTAATGAGAGAGAGAGAGAGAGAGAGAGGGAAGACTGTATGTGTCTGAGTGCACAGCCTCCACTGATGTGAGCGTTGGTGTCAGATATGATCAATGGCAGCCATGGCACTGATGGGATTTTCCACCCTTGTGGTATAGAAGGGCTGATCTAATGCCAGTCTCATTTATGTGCTCGTATTTTTTTGTCATTTCTTTTTTAAATGATTAGTTTCTTTAAAATGGTCTGTTTTCAGTGTGCTGTCGTGAGTGTCTCAGCATGTCAGACTCCTTTCCCAGATTTACCATTCAATTTTTGGTAAAACAAAACAAAACAAAACAAAAATCCTCACTTCAAACCACTCTCCCTCTCTCTCTCCCTCTCTCTCTCTCTCTCTCTCTCTTTCTCTCTCTCTCTCTCTCTCTCTCTCTCTCTCCCTCTCTCTCTCTCTCCCCCTCTCTCTCTCTCTCTCTTTGTGGTGTTTATCGTCTTCAAGACCTTGTCCACTGTAACCATGGGATAATAGCAACTGTATCTATGGAGATTGGCTTTAGAACGGCGTGCATGCGGGGGTTGCTGGGATTTGTGCTGCTCTGACATGGAAAAATGCCGTCGACGCCTGACCAGCCTCAGCCAGCCTACTGAACACGGCTGAAGCCAAGGCTTCAAAGAGCAGCACTTCTGGCTGTAGCATCATATGTTCTGCTTCAACAAGATCACCCTGAAAAGGCTCCCGTTCCTCTTCCTCATATGCGAAAACCACACAGAAATATGGCCGTTAACTGTCCTGTTTTGCTGTTTTTTTGGTCTTTGTGATTACTGTTAATAGCCCAGGCTAACCATTCTGAATGTTTTGAAAGTCTTGCTTTTGCCAAAGCAGTGTTGGTTGTCTGCTATGAAGACATGGCATTTGGAGCTAGTCTTGTGCGTTTGAATGTGAATGTGTTTTTTGAATGTGAATGTGTTTCATAACAGCTGTTTAAATACAGTCACTGTGAGTGGGTCTTGCTGTGTCATGTCAGATTTCTCAGTTCCCTGTTCCTTGTGTGTGTTTGTGTGTGTGTGTATGCGTGTGTGTGAGTGTGTGTAGTTTTGTTTGGCTACTTTGGGGTTGTGTCTGATTAAAGTGTCTACGTCATTCTCATGAGTGAGTTCATCGTGGATTAGCCCAATGCAGTTTTCAAGTAGCACATGAATCAAGGAGACGTGTGTGTGGTGTGTGTGTGAGTGTGTGTATGCTGAGAGGTGCAAGAGGAGCTTGGTGGAGGGGGGGGGGGGGGACTATTTGCTGTGGGTCACTGTTCCACTGGAAGATCATATGACAAGCAACCAAACCTGGTACAGACATGCTCTGTCTGGAGTCACAGTGCCCCCTCAGGAGGCTGATGGTTACTGCACCCAACAGCCCCCAAAAACACGTCTCACCCTGGGGAGGGGAAATCCAGATTAGTGTATCTGAGTCTCCTTGTTGTTTACCCTCTGAGAAGCATCCATAATCAAGTTGCTCTGCACATTAATGTCCCACTATAATTAAAAGTCATTGACATTAATGTGTCCACATTGGTTTTGTCTGCCTCTTGTTAAAAAGACTTTGTGTTTTGTCCATGTTTGGAAACATTTGCCAATACATTTTTTGTCCACCATTTGACCTATATCTTTATCCCATATCTTGTGCATACAAGTGCATTGTAAAAGGCATATATAAGCGATTGAGACATCTGTGCCATGCAGGGTTATTCTCAGGTAGCTTAGCCCCCAGGCTAGTGCTAGTCATGCCTGTGGAATGATGTCATGCGGAATTTTCGGGTAGTGGCCTTGTCTCTGAGAAATGCCAGAGACGGAGGGAGAAATAAAAGAAAGAGCTCTTATGGTCCTTAACTCTCGGAATGTTAGACGTGAGCTACGGTCTCTATTGAGACAACATTGTTGCTGATCAATTCCTAAGTGTCATGTGTTCTGTGTGTGTGTGTGTGTGATTGTAATCGTTGAGGCTGCGTGTGAGACTGTCTCTCTGTCGGTGTTGTTCCACAGCCATTGCTCACAAGCTGATAGACGGATAGCTATCCTAAGCCTACACGTACACGTACATACATGCTCATAGAAATAGTTTTTTAATGACGACCTATAGCTTCAAAGTGTAAGTCAGGTCCAGACTCCTGTCTCTCTGTCTTCATGTCCTCACTCCTCCCCTTGTCTTTGAGGGTTTGTCGGGGTTCCTTTGGGCTTTGTACATACTCTGCTTTACAACACTCATCTCTCTCTCTGTCTCTCTCTCTCGCTCTCTATCTCTCTCTCTGTCTCTACACTCCCTCTCTCTCTCGCTCTCTATCTTATCTATACACTTTTTTCCCTTCTCCAGCTCTCACTCTTTCTCATTCGATACACATAGCCATAGCAAATGGCAAAGGAAATTGTGTAACCAATGCATAGGACATGATCCAGTCGGAATATCCATAATGATGGCTAAACCAGCTCTCTCTCCCTCTCTCCCTCTCTGCAGGTCTACCCATGTCCGTGAGGTGCTGCCTGCGGCATCGCGGCGCCCCACCTCAGGAGTGGTCTGTCGCTGCCATTCGGAGCCCCTGATCCTTCCCCCTTCCTCCTCCCTCTCCTCCTCCACCCCCCCTTCCCCCTCCCCCCTCTCCTCCTCCTCCTCCTCCTCCTCCTCTCCCTCTCCCCCTCTCCCTCCCCCTCCCCCTTTCCCCCCACTCCCCACGCGACGCTGTGCTGGACGTCATGAGCATAGCAATCGCACTGGGAGTCACCACACCTGAGACATCCTACGCAGACATGGCCGCCGGATCAGAGTGAGTCGAGCGCCCGGCACATCACGTCATGTCCCTGCCCTGTCCAAGCTCAGCCCCTGCTCACACCACTTCAATCCAATCTAACCCCTGCTGTGTGTGTGTACGAGCGTGCGTGCGCGTGTGTGTGTGTGTGTGTGCGCACACGAGCGTTTGTGTGTGTGTGTGTGTGTGTGTGTGCGTGTGTGTGTGTGTGCTCTGCCCTTCTTCCAATCAGCTCAGTGTTTCAGGGGCAAAGCCAAGTGGGGTCAGGCATCCAGTGAGGTCATTGTAGTGCAGAGTAGCTGCCTGGGAGAGACTCTGACAGAGCAGAGACACCCTTCTCAAAAATGCTTAGATAACAATCAGTCTTGGGTTATCCAAGAACACTTCTCCCTTATCACATGCATGTGTGTGTGTGTGTGTGTGTGTGCCTTAGTGTGTCTGTGTGTGTGTGTGTGCCTTAGTGTGTCTGTGTGTGTGTGTGTGTGTTGTGCCCTGTCCACCCTTATGTTTGTTTTGTCATGACTCGAAGGGTGAGCGAATGTCAGCTGTGGTGCGTATGCCCTTGTGTGAAGGTGAGGGAGCGGCAGTGGACAGGGAGAGACGGGGAAACAGGAAATGGGGCCAGCATGTCAGAGAGACGGGTAGAGGTATTAGTCAGAGCAAGCGGAGCGGAGGCCATTTTGTTTCAGAGAGACAGCACTCAGAAACTGCCCGAGAGAGACGGAGATAGAGAGGAGGAGCCTTTGACTCCAGGTGCGAGTTGTGCATTCCTGAGTCCTCCAGGACTTCCTCTGAGGCCAAAGGTAGAGTTCCTGACCAGAGGCGTTCTGGCAGGACATGGCCACCCACATAGTTGAGTTCATGGCTCTAAATGTCACAGTGGTCAACATGGGTTGTGCAAGTTGTTCTCCAAACAAGTAGCTGACCGCTGTCTTGGGCGTAAACTCTGGCTCTAGAGGGCATTTGGATGTCAGTGGGATTCCAATACTGACTAAAGGTCAGCCATTAGTGACTTAGCATATAGGCCAGGCTAGTCTGCTGTCGTCTCCAGTGACCCTACATTGGAACTTAACAGAGGTGAAATATCAGTAGGATTGACAAAAATCCTTTCCAAAGAATCATTCCCATCACCCATAATCTGGTGGGACAGGCAAAAGCGGAGTTGGATTCTATTTTTCCAAGAGGTTTCCTGAGAGCCAGGGAGCACTGAGGTTTCGTAAAGCAGCTGTGTTCAGCAGAGTCTCTGCTCAAGGGGAAGGAGGAGTTGCATAACATCATGGCCGCAGACATTCCATTCACTCTCCTCTGACTCACTGTGCTCAGGCAGAATGCTGGCCCAGTGTCATGGGGCCCCCTTGTGCCCTTGAGTTGAACTGCGCTGTTTTTCTGAAGAAGTTACGTGACACTGGTGGTGTAAGCAATACTGCTCAGTCACCATGGGGGAAACCATGAGATCATCTGCATATTTACATGGTGCATGAGTTTATTCTCTTCGTTTAGTCATTTTGATTGAGGAGACAGTATTAGTGGGTGAATGATTATATAGAGACCTGTGAAAATGCCCTTGCAGACCTGTCCTTAAACTGTCACTGAAATATTAACTCATTGTCCATTTCTGTGTTTGTTTATGTGGCCCCCGTCCCCTCTCTTCTCCCTTCTCCCACAGCCCTGAGTCAGTTGAAGCGAGCCCTGCAGTGAACCAAAAGAGTTACTCCAACCACAGCTGTGGCAACGTTCAGAACCATGGCTACCGCGGACTGCCCTACGCTGTGAGTACCGGCATGGTCCCACCCCTACTCCTCCTCCGTGTAACTTTAACCAAACATTGCCATTGCCATGCCACGAATGCCTTTGGTTGTACCCCGATCGTGTCTGCTGAAAGACTCACTAGCCCTGTGCCTGACTCGTGCCATACTCTAGCTTGTGCACTTTTGACCTTTTGACCTATGACCTTTGTAGCACCGATTCATAATGGTTCTGCCTCTGCGCTAGCCCTGTGCCACTGTGAATGACTGAATGAATGACTGCTCAACAAAGCCGTGAATGCCTTTGGTTTATTTTTTCATTCCTTGTCGTTTCCTTCCCCTCCAACTCCCCCCAACCCCACTCTTCTTCTTTTGTTTGTTTTTGTTTTGTTCTTTCTGTTTTTTTTCCCCTCTTCCTTTTTTTCTCTCCTCTCCTCTCTGTGCGCACCCGCCCTCCCTCCCTCCATCCCTCCATCCATCCCTTCCACCCGACCCGACCCAACCCTCCGTTCCCGCGTTCCCCTGAACACCATTGTTTGAAGATGCAACAGTCTTCCGTTGTGTGTTGTCAGGATCACAACTACGGAGCCCCACCCCCTCCCACCCCTCCCGCCTCCCCACTCTCCCAGACCATCATCCCGCGGCTGGAGCTCAATGGCGTGGCTCGCGGCCGCTACCAGTCCCCTCACGCCCACGCCCACTCCCACGCCCACCCCCGACCTGACCAGGAGCACTCGGCCGACAGCGAGACCTCGTCCGATGAGGAGGAGGAGGAAGGTAGCGTGCCCAGCGCCTGGTGCCACTGCAGCCTGACGCAAGACGGCTTCCTCATCAAGTGCGAGAACTGCAGGTGAGTCGCCCCCGCACCTGATCCAGGCCCCCGGTCTCTGACACAGAACTGTCCTCCAAAGTCCTCAGCCACCGTGCTTGAGTTCAAATGACGTGGAACAGCCCGTTTAAAATTAGTCAATGCTTGTTTGTAACACAGTTGTCAACGTTTCGGCTAACTTCAAGCAGAGTGATTTTCCTGATAAAGCATGGCATGGACATCCATTGAGAGGTGCACACAGTGCACAGTGAAATGAAGCTCTGTATGAAACTAGTGTAGTGGTGTTGATGTTACGGGTTGCTATCCCATACATGAATTAGGATATGACATCATGTTTTGCACTCGTGTTGATGGATCCCTCAGTGCGCTCAGTTCTAACCCACTGGTTCTGTTTTGCAGGGGTCTAGAGAGGAGGAAAGCATTAGACGGACAGCGCAGGAAAACAGAGAATGTGTCCGGTAAGATGACCTATGACCTTCCTTTTAGACACAAAGAGCTGCTTATGGATTAAGATTCTGGAAACTTTCAGCGAAAAACTACATTTCTATGAAAATCTTCACTGAAAAAAGCTAGACAAATCTGGCCAACAAGAGCCCTTTGCATGTCATAAGTTGAAGATAATAAGTGTCTGACCCACGTGTGTGTGTGTGTGTGTGTGTGTGTGTAGGTGGGGACAGTAGTGGCACGGAGAGCGGGGACGAGGAAGTGTCTCCCTCCACGGTGTCGTACACGGCCACTCAGCACACGCCCACCAGCATCACGCTCACGGTCAACCGCGTCAAGCGCAGCAAGGCCAAGAAGAGGAAGAAGAGCACGGACAAGAGCCGCACCACGCCCAAAGCCAAGAAGATTAAGGTGCACAGCTCTCACACACACACACCCGTACACACGCACAGCACCTCACACACATGTACCGACTAGTACGGTGAGCAGCCTATAGTCACACACGCCTAGGCATTCATACTGTATGTATCCATTGGTATGTCTTGTAGAAGTATAAGCGTCATAATGTTATTAGTGAAGGCATTGCAACTGACCATGGCTGCCATGGTTCTGTGTCGTAGGCTTTCAGAGAGGGTTCCAGAAAATCCATGAGGATGAAGGTGAGCTTTCATTTCTCCTCACTCAAAACCTTTGGCACAGTTTGAGAACCTCTAACATTATTACTATTATGCTAATAGTACAGTGTGGGTACAATATTACTTGTAGCCCAACGTAACTATTCTAAACACACATACTCACACAGAGACACACGTTCGAATACATCTTTAAAAAATTAAACATGTACCGAAGCACTCACGGTCGCCTGTTTCCGTGCAGAACTCCACGACGGAGGCGAGCGCCCTGGACGAGAACACGGCCGAGGGCTGGGAGACGCGGATCCGTCAGTGGACGGACCAGTACGAGGAGGCCCTGGCCAACCAGTACAGCGCCGACGTGCAGACGCTGCTGCAGCTGGCCAAGCCCAGCTCGCCCGCCCCCTCGCCCGACACCATCAACCGCACCGAGCTGGCCTGCAACAACACCGTGCTCAGCTCCCAGATGCAGGTACGCCACCTCACAGGCCTCACCTGGCCTCCGTGTTATTCATGGGTTTCATCAGGTCCATCTCCACAGGTGGGTTAATCAAGCACCATGCAGTCTGCATTCTTAATCTAGGTGCATGATTTTATACACCTGTGGAAAGGGACCTGATAAGCCTGAAAGCCATGAATTGGATTAGGGCACGCATGTATATGGCCATTTTGTCTTCCATGTAGCCACTAAATATGGATATATAGATAGATAGATACGCACACACGCACACACACACACTCTATATATTTATACATGTTTATTATTGTGTGTGTACAATTTTTTTCTCATGGACATTGCATATCAGGAAGAAACTCACGTGTTAAAATTTCTCTCTCTCCCTTCTTTCTTTCTTTCTTTTTCTCTTTCTCTGCCTGCATCATATGTCCTAGTTGCAGGTGGGCCGGGTGACGCGTGTACAGAAGCACCGGAAGATTCTACGGGCAGCACGGGACCTCGAGCCGGACACCCTAATCATCGAGTACCGGGGCAAGGTCATGCTGAAGCAGCAGTTCGAGGTCAACGGGCATTTCTTCAAAAAGTACGAACCCACCTCCATCTGTGTGTGTGTCTGTGTGTGCAATTATGTAATCTTTGATGGTGCGTGTATGTGTAATGTGTTCTTTTGAAGACAGTTATGTAATCTTGTGTGGTAAGCATCATTCATTCATTCATTTCTTTCTGCACATACCTGACCAAGCTCTGTCCCCCCCAACAGGCCCTACCCATTTGTCCTGTTCTACTCCAAGTTCAACGACGTGGAGATGTGTGTGGACGCCCGCACCTTTGGGAACGACGCCCGCTTCATCAGGAGGTCCTGCACTCCCAACGCTGAGGTGTGTGTGTGTGTGTGTGTGTGTGTGTGTGTGTGTGTGTGTGTGTGTGTGTGTGTGTGTGTGTGTGTGTGTGTGTGTGTGTGTGTGTGTGTGTGTGTGTGTGTGTGTGTGTGTGTGTGTGTGTGTGTGTGTGTGGCCCACAGTGTTTGTAGAATGCCGTCCCTCACAGCTCACACACCGGGGTGCATGTTTGTGTAGTGTAGTATCAAGCAGTAGGGCTCTGGCTCTGCTTTACTTCATTTGTTAGCAATTCCATCATCAGTGGTTCAGTTTCTAGGAAACATGTACAGGACATGATTTGAAAGATGGACAAAGTCTTGCGTTTCATGTGTACAGACCAAACATTCATTTCATAATTTCATAATCTCAATCGTTTCTACATTTGACCAAGTGTGTCCGACTTTCAAATGAGGGCCCCTCTTCAGAGGAATTAGAACTGTAAACGTGTGCTTGAAACAAGCATGTGACCTTTGCCTCCCCTCTCTCTCTCTCTCTCTCTCTCTCTCTTTCTCTCTGTCACTCTCTCTCTCTCTCTCTCTCTCCATCAGGTACGGCACATGATCTCAGAAGGGATGATCCACCTCTGCATCTATGCTGTCGCTCAGATCACCAAGGACTCCGAGGTCACCATTGGCTTCGATTACGAGTTCAACAGCTGGTGAGTGAGCCGTTATGCGTCTGCGTCCACTGCTCTGCACTGTGGACTGCACTCCTTGTCCTCATCCATCAAATAAACTGCAGTCATCCACAAGTGTTTCACCTTTTAAGCCAATGCCTGTGGGCATAAACGACATGAATCATACTCCACTTTGCATATGAACGTGACCGATCTGTCTGCATTGTAATGTCTTTTACTGTAGATTGTTAATCGTCCTTATAGGGTCTTTAGCAAGCGCCTAGCTAACGAGTGCTTCTGGACACAAACTCCTGTTTGACCGACTGACAATGACTTGGTCCCTCTCTCCCCCATTCGTATAATTATAATAATAATAAAGCATTTTATCTATAATGCACTTTTCATCAGAGATCTCAAAGTGCCACAGGTTAAAAACAAAGGAAAAAGAAAATAAAAAGGAAAGGTTTAAGAACATTTTGGGGTCCAAAAGCTTTGCTAAAAAGAAATGTTTTTTGACCTTTCTTTAAAAAGCGTTTTGTTTTCTCTCTGTTTCCTCCCATGCTGCAGTAATTACAAGGTGGACTGTGCATGCCACAAGGGCAACCACAACTGCCCGGTGCAGAAGCACAACCTGAGCCCCATGGACAGCCTGCCGTCGCAGCCGGCGTCCGGCCCGGCGCCCCCCGTCCTCCCCGGTGCCGAGACCCGCAGGAGACGAGCCCGGCGGAGAGAGCTGGAGGGAGGAGCCCCCACGGCCGGCTCTGACGACAGCAACCAGCAGCCCAACGGAGACGGGCAGGATCGGGAGCACGGAGCCAGCGATGCAGAGGTGTGTGTGTGTGTGTGTGTGTGTGTGTGTGTGTGTGTGTGTGTGTGTGTGTGTGTGTGTGTGTGTGTGTGTGTGTGTGTGTGTGTGTGTGTGTGTGTGTGTGTGTGTGTGTGTGTGTGTGTGTGTGTGTGTGTGTGTGTGTGTGTGTGTGTGTGTGTGTGTGTGTGTGTGTGTGTGTGTGTGTGTGTGTGTGTGTGTGTGTGTGTGTGCGCAGAGGTGACTGTGTGTGTGGATGCGGATGCGTAGATGAATATGTGAGTTGGGTGATGTGTGTGTGTGTGTGTGTGCGCAGAGGTGACTGTGTGTGTGGATGCGGATGCGTAGATGAATATGTGAGTTGGGTGATGTCTGTGTGGGCGGGGGGGTCGGTGCGCATGAGTGTGTGTGTGTGTGTGTGTGTGTGTGTGGGTGGGTGGGTTTTTGCCTAATAGACCTGAGTTGGGTCTCAAGGTGCCAACTTGGGCACCTAATTATTCCAGATGGTTAATGAGATGTTTTGCTAAAGCTTTAGTGGGGTAGTGGGTACACTGTGCAGTGCACGACCAGTGCTCTGTGTGTGACGCAGCCTGTTGCATTGTGGGATACAGGATGGCCTGCTGGACGGAATGAAGCAGGAAGAAGGAGAAGAGGGAGAGCTGGACGACAACGGAGTCCTCATATCAAGCAGACGGGTATGTTACTGGCTCAACATCTCTCACACACACACACACACACACACTCACGCACGCACAACGGAGTCCTCATATCAAGCAGACGGGTATGTTACTGGCTCAACATCTCTCACACACACACACACACACACACTCACGCACGCACAACGGAGTCCTCATATCAAGCAGACGGGTATGTTACTGGCTCAACATCTCTCTCTTACACACACACACACGTGCACGCACGCACGCACAGCGGAGTCCTCATATCAAGCAGACGGGTATGCTACTGGCTCAACATCTCTCTCTGACACACACACACACACGTGCACGTACGCACAACGGAGTCCTTATATCAAGCAAACGCGTATGCTGCTGACTCAACAACTCTCTCTGACACACGCACGCACACACACACACACACACACACACACGCACAACGGAGTCCTCATATCAAGCAGACGGCTATGCTGCTGGCTCAACTTCTCTCTCACACACACACACACACGCACACTCACGCACGCACAACGGAGTCCTCATATCAAGCAGACGGGTATGTTACTGGCTCAACATCTCTCTCTTACACACACACACACGTGCACGCACGCACGCACAGCGGAGTCCTCATATCAAGCAGACGGGTATGCTACTGGCTCAACATCTCTCTCTGACACACACACACACACGTGCACGTACGCACAACGGAGTCCTTATATCAAGCAAACGCGTATGCTGCTGACTCAACAACTCTCTCTGACACACGCACGCACACACACACACACACACACACACACGCACAACGGAGTCCTCATATCAAGCAGACGGCTATGCTGCTGGCTCAACTTCTCTCTCACACACACACACACACGCACACACATTGAACTGACAGATTCCTCTCTCTGGCCTGCAGTCCCGGGAGGAGCGCGCCGCGTTTGAGACCCTGGAGCGGCGGAGGCGTCGCGCGGCCCAGGGGGGCGCTGACGAGCCCAAGCAGGAGCCCGGCGCCCCCGAGGAGGGAGAGGTGACGGGCCTGTCTCCCGCCGGCCCCCACAACCCCGCGCCCGCCACGGGCACCTCCGGGGGCGTCAGCACGCGACGCACCTCCTACGCCACGGTGAGCCCACAAGCACCGCCGCGCCGCTGTCCTGCGTCTTCTGTGTCTCAGCCCCGAGTCGTGAGCACACACACTAGGGCTGCGGCGCGATGGGTTTGTTTCGTGCCGCGGTGGATGAGCAAGAAACGGCCGCAGTACACCCTGCCGCTTCTCCCCTTCTCTCGCATTGTAAACACAAATGGAATGTTGGAACGTTGCGCTCCCCGTCATGCGCGCGAAATGTCGGGTCTGCCTCATCTTTTGATGAAGTTTTGTTTAGAAAAACTTGAATTCATGTCATAAGATGATCACTCACACACAGGAGCAGTGAGTTGGAGCACATACAGTCACAAGGGGGTCGTAGGTGAACGCACACACACACACACACACACACACACACACACAGCAGTGCTGTCGTTAAAAACTGTACTTTTATTGAATGTTGAGCAAATGTTCTCTCTTCCTGTGTCTTTGTCTTTCCACTCCAAAGTCCAGTGTCGTGTCTGTTGCACTCCTAGAACATTGCTCATTATATCTGATGGTGGTTTCTGATGTCTTCACTCTTTCCTCATATCTCTCTCTCTCTCTCTCTCTCTCTCTCTCTCTCTCTCTCTCTCTCTCACTCCTGTATTCCAGGAGGCCCCGGTGGAGACGGACGGTAAACCCGTGACCGTGGCGCCAGCCGCCGCCGCCACCACCGCCGCCGCCCCCAAGCCCCCGCCGGCACGCTCCTCCAAGCCGCGGCCCAAGAGCCGCATCTCGCGCTACCGCTCCGGCTCGGCCCAGCGGGCGCGGCGCCAGCGCCAGGCCCTGGCACAGCAGGCGGCGGAGGGCGCTGGCGGCGAGGACGGGGCGCCCGGGTCCTCTCAGGGCGAGCTGGGTCAGGGAGAGGGGGCGCTCGGAGCAGGACAGGCCCAGGACGGTGATGGTTACGGGGGGTCAGGCTCCGGAGCCCTGGGCAACAAGGCCAACCTGCGCTACCCCAAAACTAAGAAGGTAAGAGTACGGAGATGCTGAAGATTCAGGGTCATATGTCCACCATACACATTTATCATCGGTCATCCTTCACCCTCACAGTTATACATAAATTCAATTACATTCCCTTTATGTTTACTTATTTAAAGGGACAATGCACATTAATAAACATGCTCACTTTATGTGAATGTGCCCGATTTGGCCATCTTGGGTGCCACTCCAATCTACATATGCCTCCGTCCTCTCACTTGTGTGTGTGTGTGTGTGTGTGTGTACAGTATACTGTATATAGTGTGCATTTCGCTTTGCTCAAGTTTCCTTCGCCTTAATCGCCACCTCTCTTGACCTTTGACCTCTCGCTCCTCCCTCAGTACCTGGTGACGGAGTGGCTCAACGACAAGATCCCGGAGCGCGCGGAGCTGGAGGCGGAGCGGCCGCTGCGCATCACGACGGACCCGACGGTGCTGGCCACCACGCTCAACATGCTGCCGGGCCTCAGCCACGCCTCGCTCATCTGCACCGCGCCCAAGCACTACGTGCGCTTCGGCTCGCCCTTCACCCCCGAGCGCCGACGCAGGCCCCTGGCCGTCGACGCCTCCTACGGCTCCTGCAAAAAGGTCAGAGGTCGTCCGTCGCTCGGGACGTCAAATAGTGCAGACAGGAAATATGAACCGATGCATTGCCATCTTAAAGCTTACTTTTTTATTCTGCCAATTTGCCCTCACATTGCTTACATTGTTTTTTTGTGTATAAAGAAAAAAAAGAGTGGTAAGAAACTATTACACCCAAACAACATTTGTCAAGTTTGAGTGTACAGGTTGATTTCACGTCCTAGCAGATGCAGAGGTGATTTGAATGATTTAAATTGACTATGTTGTGGTCTGGCTCCTATCATTTCTCTGACATTGCTGTGTGTGTGTGTGTGTTTGCAGAGGTGGATAAAGCAGGCCCTGGACGAGAGCAAGTCCTCCTTGTCCCCGGAGGATGGCGGCGCCTCCGGCTCTTCAAACCAAAGTAACGGCAGCTCCTCCCACCCTTTCAAAGCCGGTATCTACACACACCCCTCAGAGCCATTACGCTCAGACATTATGCTGCTGCTGCTGCCGCACTCCTACCCTGGTGCTGAAAGGGACTGCTCTTGAGTTATTGCACTCTTATTCATAAGCGGCAGCTTGTTTGAGCAGTGCTTTGATATGACCCTGTGAGGCTGTTTTTTAAATGCACTTGGCACAATGCCGCTGCTTGTCCTGTGCCTCCACTGTAGTAGTCTCCTATACATCAGCGCGTGCGTGTGTGAAGCGACACGCTTTCTTCACGCTCACATTCTGTACCCAGGTCTTGATGTCGGGGGAATGTGTAACTAGCCAGCTTGTTGGCTCTCCAGTTACTCCAATTGATAGGTGAACTGGCATTCGAACATACCAACATCATCAGCATCCCCTTACAAAGCCCTCCAAGCTATTCTTTGTAATCAAATGATCGAACAGCGCCGCGCTCATGCAATGCGTCAGCAAACAATCTGATTGGCAGCTACCCACAAAATGACTACTTATTTGCATGATATTCGCTCGCATAGCCCAACATGCTTTTCTGCGCAACCGTCTGAAGCAACTGAAAATAAATGGAACTCAGAACTTTGATGATGATGATGATGATGATATATTACATTTCAGTACATTACATTACAAGCTTTTAAAGCAATTCTAACAACAATTCTAGGAAAAAATATAAAATATAAAAAGATAGTGTGCATTAAGAATGAAGAAAAACGATGATGATATTTGAAAGCAAGATGCGTCTCTTTCTGTCGCTGCAGATCTAAGTGCGCCCTTCAAGAAGCGCAAGTCCAAGTACGCGCACGAGCTGCTGAGCTCGCCCCCCGACAGCAGCGCGTCCGCCAGTGACCTGCTGCTGCGCCCGCTGTCGCCCATCACGCCGCCGCCGCCCTCGGACCCCGGGCGCCCGCCGCGGCCCGCCCACAGCACCTCGTGCGCCCTCTACCTGGGCGCCGAGGACGAGCCGCACAACGGCGCCGCCATGCCCTACTCGCCCCTCACCTCGCTGCCCACCAGCCGCTGCAACACGCCGCTGCAGTTTGAGGTAGGGCACCACACACACACACACACACACACACACACACACATTGACTGTGTAGCGGCTCTCTACTTTTTTTGCCAACATGTCGAGGCCTTTCATTATAGCATGCATAGCATACATACAAACACACCATATTTAAGTGTGAGCAGCAGTGAATGTGATGTGTTCATATTTTCACATTTGACATTTTTTTGCCTCCAGAACATCTCATCCCCAGAGGCTTCCCCAGTACACCGGCCAGAATCTCTGTCTCCAGAGGTGAGTGTGTGTGTGTGTGTGTGTGTGTGTGTGTGTGTGTGTGTGTGTGTGTGTGTGTGTGTGTGTGTGTGTGTGTGTGTGTGTGTGTGTGTGTGTGTGTGTGTGTGTGTGTGTGTGCGTGATGGGGGTGATGGGCATGCCTCACCACAGGGACTACACATTCTGTCCAGAGAGGAGCAGCTGCGTGTGTGGGTGTGTTTTAAGAGTCTTGCTTTTGGAAAATACAGGGAGCACAGATGTTTGGCTTCTAAAGATGTAAATGTGATTGCTGGCCTGACGTAACCTTGCGTGTTTGTGTGGGAGAGAGTTCTGAGCACGCTGAGCAACTGAAACACTGTGTTCTCTCTGCCTGTTCCCCCTTACATAGCCTTGCCTGCGGTCGGACTTTGACGCCATTCGCAACGCCACCTTCCCTGACCTTTCCATGACCTCCAGCTTGGACAGCCCCGTCCCGGTGCCGGAGGACTTCCCCGCGGTCTCCCCCTCGCCCCTGAGCCTCTCCGGCGGAGGGACGCCCCTCACCCCGGCGTCCGTGTCCGCCCCGGGAGACTCCTCGGCGGGCACGCGCTCGGGCGAGGCCCAGGCTCGCGAGCAGGCCTTCAGGACAGAGTTCAATCTCATCTACGCGTGCTCTCCCCTCAACGCCAACCTGGGGGACGGGCTTGGCGCCCGCGGCCCCCTGACGGACAGGCGGCACTCCCAATCGGAGGGCAGCTTCTCGCCTGCGGAGTCCTACTTCGGCGGCGCGAGTGGCCAGGGGCTGCTCTCGGAGACGGGGACCGGATCGCTCTCGCCCTATCCAGAGCCACATTACGGGGGCGGGTACCCAGACAGTGGCACCCCCCCTCACCCCAGCAACCCTCCCCAAAAGAAGAAGGCAAGTGGCTCCCCTCCCACTGTTGCACTGATTTGCAGCTAGCATTAACCGTAGTGTTTTTAAACTGAGGAGACGTGGGCCTGAACAGAGATGTTGAGGCGCTCATGTTAGGATCTGATATGTAAATCAGTCTTGGCTGCAAGTCACCCTGTCCTAAAAATAGAGAGAACAACTCTCGGCTCCTCTTTTGGAGATGATGGCTCTCATTTATCAAGCAAGCGCACCCCATAAGCCTGAGTGGCTCATCTCAAAGGTCATCCGTGATGCTCTCAGGATTTCTACGCTCACTGGCTTTTTATCGCACAGTGAAAAACCTTTACACTCTGTGTGTGTGTTTGTGTGTGTGTGTGTGTGTGTGATAGGTTGAGAGTGTGTGTGTGTTTGAGACAGCTTGATAAATTAGACCCAGCCATCTCCTCAAACCGATCCGAGCGAGCTTCTCTCCTGCTCGTCTCTCTGAGACCTCATCTTTGTGTCTGCTCTAGCCGTCGAATTCTACTCTGTGCCTCTCTCTCTCTCTCACTCTCGCTCTCTCACTCTCTCTCTCTCTCTCTTCCTCCTCCCCCCCCCCCCCCCCCCCCCCTGCCCCCCACACCCACCCTTCTCTTTTAATACATTATTGCCAAGTCTCTCTCTCTCTCCTCTTCCCCTTCTCTGTCCTTTTGTTATTTTCCTAAGGCAGAGGGGGAACGTGATCACCGTTAGTCAGCTGCCAGGCTGTCAGCCTGGTTACCAGGCCCTAGCTGTAAGAGGCCATTGCAAGCCTATGCAGAACATGGTGAATATACTCGCACTGACCAGCTACCTCTTAGAAGTGTGCATGAAGATGTTCTTTTTTTTGTTTTTGTTTTTGTTTTTGCATTTGCATTCAACCCAACACCATTCTCTTCTCATGCCAGCGAGCATAGCACGATCAGCTCGGGGATTATAGATGTCATGGTGGTTATACTCCCGATGTCCACAGACACATACGTGCTTGGTTCAGCATCCATATTCTTTTGAGCAGAAGGGGAATTTTCCACCTCATTTGTGTGTCATGTTTCTCATGGTGTGGGGTTTTGGAGCCATTCAGTGTCCGGTCAGAATGGCTCCTGGTGATGCACATAACTGATCCAGCCATCTTGCATGTACACACACACACACACACACACACACACACACACACACACACACACACACACACACACACACACACAGAGAGAGAAACTCACACGTGAGCACACACTGATGCACAGATAAATAAATGTACACACAAACTCAGCCTAGATTTAATCCTATAATGATGTTGCTAAATGCCATTGAAACAATGAAGTCGTATTTATAATCCCTGCCCCACACAGACACAGAGACACAGAGACACAGAGACACAGAGACACAGAGACACAGAGACACAGAGACACAGAGACACACAGACACACAGACACACAGACACACAGACACACAGACACACAGACACACAGACACACAGACACACAGACACACAGACACACAGACACACAGACATCTCTGAAATTGTAATCGTTTTATCATCCTAATGGAAAACTATTCCTGTCAAACTTCGCTTTTTGAATTGTTGTTAATTCACACTTTTTCCAGTAGAGGTCAGTAAAGCTGACCTTATAGCTCTTTTGGAATGCATCTGATGAAAAGAACATGAGAGCTGTTAGTTGAACTCGTATATTCATAATTTGCGTCAGTCGTAGAAAGATAATGGAAAGAAACGATCATTTAAAAAAACATGGGCCTTCACTTTTGATGGTGTAAAAAAAAGAAACCCTCTTGCTTTTCTCTTTCTCTGAAGGTCACCCTGTATTCAGAACGTCTACTGATTCACTACATAGTGCACTGAATGGTGGTTGTTCAGTACCCTGCACTATATAGTCAGTGAGTGGATAGGGCCCACACAGACTATTAGACACGTGCCCAGGCGTCTGTCTGTGTGTGGAGGTAGTTGTGGGTGATGTTCAACCTTTATTGAACACCTGTTGAGATGTCTGCATTGGTTGTGATTAACTGTGCCTTGAGCTGGACGTTCGGAGCTTCTGATTTCACCACTAACCCTGCATTTGGGAGTGAGCTGCTCTTGTCCTCTGTGGGCCACCCTCTCTCCTCTGGACGGT
>NC_085002.1:28700791-28723291 GCF_963854185.1 Sardina pilchardus | reverse complement strand
TCACCAAAAAATAAACTAAATCACCACAAGCATACTTGTAGGCTAACGTCAAAACGGACATTTATTAAAGACGCGAAAGAAGAATCAAGAGGATTAAAAAAAAAAAAAACTTTAGGAGTATGGAAAAAAATGAGAACTCTTTAAGAATCGTGTATCATTTTAAATTTACCCGTTTGTTTAAAAAGGTAGACGGTAAACTATGTTTGTGTAAACACCTGTGATAATCTGAAACTGGCGCCGGTTCCGTTTGATTCTGCTTCATCACAGGTGCTGAAACTCATCAGAAGAGTCTCTTTTGTGTTGTTGTTTTTTCTGTTTGTTTTTAAACTCTGCTGCAGTTCCCTTACCACCCTACTCCACCATTTGTCCCAGTCCATTACTGAAACACATAGCCGGGTGTCTGAATCCTCCGTTCGGAACATATATATATATTATATATATATATCAGTCTTTTTGGACATTACAAAAGAACAATGCCAGGGTAAGACCAGCGCAAGAGAGCGTGCTCTCTCGGATCATTCCAGTGCGCTTCTCCAGAGGCCTGTTCGTGCCCCCCCCCGTTCCCCCCCCCGCTCCCCTCCCCCCGCTCCCCCCCCCCACGCTCCTCCAAACCCCATGGACCTTTTTCCACAGTGACACTGGTGTCCGGATCTTTACTTGATTTCTGTTTTTTTCCCCCTCCAGATAGCTAATCTGTTTTACTTGTAGCAACTCAAGAATTGCTTTGTTATACTTGACAAACACACACACACGCACATAAATATATACACACAGACACACAGACTTACACACGGATCTAATTAATCCATGGTGCTGCAGTTATCTCTGGGTTTAGAGTTTGTTTGTTTTTCCTATTGGAATATTATTTTCTTAGTGATTTCCTGTTGTATTCCAAGATTTGCGAGACTTCAGCTGATGCTCTGATTGGACAGGAGCAGAAAAAAAAACAATCCTAAGATTCATTTTTGAATCTGGAACGGAGCAGTTTGTTTTGTCTTGGTGTGCTGGGATG
Source organism: Sardina pilchardus (assembly GCF_963854185.1). Taxonomy (NCBI): domain Eukaryota; kingdom Metazoa; phylum Chordata; class Actinopteri; order Clupeiformes; family Clupeidae; genus Sardina; species Sardina pilchardus. Next base: position 28,722,279 of record NC_085002.1, on the reverse strand, counting down.
CTGTGGCAGAGGAACTGTAGTGCACTGCTTTTCCGAGGTTTGCCCCCCCCACCCCATCCCCTCCCATCCCCTTCATTGTTCATGTTTTGTTTTTTAAAACAAGAATAGTTCTCCTCTAATCCCTACGCCTCCCGACCAATCTGAGCATTCCACACGTCTGACACAAACATGACAGTGAAAAAAAAGAAGGAAAAAAAAAACCTCCCCAGAAAATTAGAACTAAATGTTAAGAAAGCTGCTGTGCTCTCAATTGTACGTTTTTATTCTTTTTTCGTTGTTTGTTTAGTTTTCTTTTTTTGAAAGAAAAAAAAACGCAAGTGCTGCTTGTAGTTGTTTCCGTTTGTACAGAATGCTGTACCTGCCTCATGAAACGGACAGAGTGGGGTTTGTTGGGGGAGGCGCACTCTCTCTCCCTCCCAGTGAACATCAAGCTTTTGTGCCATGACCACTGCAGTGGGGATTCAAAAAAAAAGAAGAAGGAGGGGAGAAACAGCACCATCATTTGAGACTGAGTGGACATCCCTGGGCCTCCCCCTAACGTTCCTACCAGGGATATGGACCTGTTGATGTAACCGCAGACAGGCTGGAGGACCGCATTAGTGTCGCGGAGATTGAATGGGAATATTCAAAAAGAATACTTTTTTGTTCTATTTTTTTTTTCTAGTTCTTGGATACGTTTGAGGATCCCCATCAAGCTTTCGGGAGGGGTGGACTGGGGTAGTCGGTGAACAGGACTGGATTTTCACTGTCTGCCCCCCACCCCACCCCCCTGCCCCCCCCCTTCCCCCCCTTCCCTTCCTTCTGACCCAGTGACCTAAAGACTCAAGGGTACTCACTGGTTAACATGAATGTTTCTCTCTTTCACAAAACACTTTTGAGTTAAAAAAAAAACGAAAGACGTATTGAAATGGACACGATAATGCAAATGTTGACTTTTGTGACACGGGGGTTATAAAAAAAAAGAAAAAAGAATAACAGACCAGCACCTTAATGACAAACAAAGCAAAATCCCAGAACGTATGATCATGTGTACTTGTATAAAAACGTGTTATATACTGTTCCAAGAAAATATAGTACACTAAAGTTGCCGCATGATTAGTTTTCTTTCCCCTTCTTGTTCTGGGGGGGTGGGATTGGGTGGATGGGTGGGTTGTGGGTGGGGAAAACACTGGGTGTGCTATCAAAGGACGGGGCTAAGACTGCCTGGTTTGTACTTCTCCCCTCCCCTTCCTGTCCCTCTTGAAACTGGACAGATTACTTCCTTTTTTTTTCAAAGGAGATTGATTTTTTTTTTTTTTTTTTTTAAACTTCAAACATAGTAATAAATATTTGGTATCTACACCCATACCAACCAGACAACAGTACTGAACAGATGAGATGTATCAATGCATTTTGATAATAAAATACTCACGATGACAACATTCTAGTTTTAAAACAGTAGTATGGATATCTTATTTAATAGCTGCAGACTTACAATATATGAGAACATTATCAACAGACCTGTCAAACAGACAACTGCTTAAGAATCAGTCTCCAGAGAATGACAGAATTCAGAGATAGATGGCAAAGCAAAGCAAAGAGGGAGTTGGTGAGATCCAGGTGGCCAAATAAAGATCAATGTGAGTTATTCCCCCAGAAAAGGATTTCACTGATATCCAATATCAGCATGTATAGCCTACATTGCATTACATTTAGTCAGCTAGCTTATATTCAAAGCTGGGCAGATGCTAAGAAGCATTGCAAGCAAGCTTTAATTTCTGGTTGTCCACCAGGTTTTCTCTTTCCTACAGTGTTGGACTGTGTTTAAGTGGCAGGCCTTGCCCAAGGGACACTGTAATGCGGGGGAAGACTGGGTCAATTCAAGAGCCCTGCCCTGTCTGTCAAGGTGCCCTCCTGAAGCATGATGACCAGCATTGTTATTATTAAATGAGAAGCACAACACAATGTTCCAGTCCAACATCTAGCAGTGCCCCTTGATCAGCAAAAGGAATGACCATGGTTGTCAGGCAATCTGACTGACGCACTGATCTTCATCGGATCCAGCTGTAAGGTCGGCAGTCCATGTCGAGGTTGTCCCGGTACACAACACGATATCCACAGTGTGTAGCAAGCCGCTGACACTTCTTGGGCCAGGATGTAGGCTTCATGGGTCTGAGGGAAAGGTCATGGAGATATTGTGAGAACAAGGGCTGCTTCACCTAATGGTTAGTTCCTCCAGGGGCAGAGAATGATCATAATGTCTAAGAAGGCAAACCAGGAAGTCTTCACAAACTAAATTCACCTGATCTTTTTGGTATGGAATTATGCAATTGAGGTGTAGCAGTAGGTGTAGAGTCAAGTCAAGTCAAGTCAAGTTTATTTATATAGCACATTTCATACACAGAGGTCATTCAATGTGCTAGAGGCTTTCTTTGTTTGGGGAAATACTTTCATGTTAATGATTGTAATTATATTATGATTATATACTTACGAAAGACACACAAAGCCATGATCATGACAATAGCACTTGTCACAGCCCTTGTGAAATGTCTGTCCAGGAATGAAGAGACTCCCCTTATGCACACATGACCCTAAGAAAGAATTTAGAAGAATTAAGAATTAAATAGGAATTCATTCATTATTATTAATGATAATAACATATACAGAGATCATTGGTTGTTGAGGGTACATCTATATACGGTGAGTGGTTATTTGGTCGACCATACTGCCAAACAGAGCGGCTCCCTGAATAACCTGAAACGTTTTGCCTGAAATTGTGCATTCTCCATTTGTGTGCTTGGAAGACCACCAGATGGCAACATTAACCAATGTAAGAAGGTACGTAAAGAAAAGTCCCTCTGAGCACCAGATGGCAACATTAACCAACGTAAGAAGGTACGTAAAGAAAAATCCCTGCGCATCCTACACATGAGTCTGCTCCTGCTCTAGGAATAGCGCCCCTCCAAAGTTCTGATATTGTTATTTCTCTTTGGTGAAAGCCAGACAGTTCAACACCATGGCAGAGGCCTTGGCTACACATGGCAGGAAACCTCACAATTAAACTGAATTAGGTCTGAATTAATCAATCAATGAATTAAAATGTTGCCGATTTTAACTGATAGAAATTGTAGGTGTGTGCAGTGCATAGCCACTCACCTGTGTGACGAGACACGGCTGCCCTCGTAACGCTTACGCAGACGACAAGGACCAAAATAAAGAGCACTCCCCGACAGCAACTCATGTTAACAAACTGATGGTTTTCGAGAGGACCAAATATACTGTACCCTATAGGAAATTGGTATAGATAAGAATCGATCCAATATGGTCTAGACATTCAGTTCAAAATAAATCCAATTAATAAAATGAAGAGAGCTGGCCCAGTGGGTGAGTGAGGTCTGTTGTTGAAGGAGAAGACGCTAAGAGAGCTGCAGGCAAAGGACTTCACAGCTTTCCTTCTGGCAGACACCAAATGCTTCTTATGTGTTCTGTCAGACTGTGCAAGTCTTCATCTCTCTCTCTCTCTCTCTCTCTCTCTCTCTCTCTCTCTCTCTGTCTCTCTGTCTGTCTCTGCTGCTCTGTCTCATTCTCTCACCAGATGGGCTTTATAGTCTCATCAGCACCTGTGAGATGAGAGGAGAAGAGCATGGGAAGACTTGGAGAAAACATCCTGATTCTCAGGCCCATGCTCCTTTATTTATTTACCTTTCCTTTTTCCTTCTCTCTCTCTCTCTCCTTCTGTCTCTCTCCCTCTCTTTCTCTGTCTCTCTTTTCCACCTTTTTCATGTCTTTCCATCATCCTTTCTGTCACAGTCGGTAGGCATGGGCATATGCCTCACTGTCATCCAGCTCTGCTTTTCCTGGCTCTTGCCCACCTCTCGCCTGCCTTGTTCCAGGATGTCTCTTTTTCGGCCTGGGCCAAGGTGGTCTGGGATGAACGAGAATTCCATTTAAACATCACGATTTTCGGATTCCCCTGTGCGGTCTGTGACGGACTCCGACTGGACACGGCCTTTGGAATGTCTGCTGCCGGACGTCAGGTGTGGATTCTTCCGTTCGCGGCCACTGAAGTCATGCAGCTTTGGAGACAGGCAGAGACCTGGGTGGGATTTTCTCCGATGCAGGCCCATCGTGTACACCCGTTGTCCGAGGAATTCAGTACAGCGGTGTCCTGTTTGAAGATGTGGAAAGAAGAACATCGTAGAGAGTCTGAATAAGACTGGCAGGCCAAATGCAGTTATCATATCACTCAGGCAGTTTAGAGACAGAGACAGCAGCTCTTTTGATCCTTAAGGTTTGAACTGAAAGCCTTAGAGTTGTTAGAACTATGCCTTTAGGCCTGAGCTTCAGGTTTAAAATCGAGTGGGACATTGATGTGTAATTAAACCAGCCCTCTGTCCAGTACAGTACGGGCTCATTCCTAGTAGGATTCATAAGGTCCTCTGAGGGTTGTGACAGAGCGCCCACCTACTCCCCCCTTCTGCTGGGTGAAATCTTTGATGCCCTTCAAAAGAAATTAAAGCAAGGAACACTTTTGAAGTCATTATATATAATTATCTCTTTTCACATCTTGAATGATCTGGTGCATACCTGAATCGAGCACAGTGGAGCACTTCAAGTCCTGCTCTCCAGAAGTGGGAGGTGATGATCGTTAGCCTTAGGCTCTGGAGATGAACAAAAAAAACTGTTGTAATCCAGTCTACCCATAGACCTATGCATTGTCATTAACTCGACACCGTCAGAATGAAGCGTGATGGTGAGAATAGGCTTTCAGATAGTAGCCTCGAATGCTGAGTTCTTAGTTGAATGTTGGAATTTTAGGAGTAATGGAAAGGTGGTATATGGCAGTTGCTTTTATCCAAGAAAATAATAATAATAATAATAATAATAATGAACAATTACATTGTAGGCTATTGCTTTAAATGAATCATTTCTCAAATAAGTGTGCCATACAGGGCACAATCAAGATGGTTTCATAGTCTCAAAGACAGCTAAGATGTATAAATATCATTTTTTGGACTCTGGGTTTCCTTGTGACATGCTTTGGCCTAGCACTAGGCATTTGGTAACACAAGGATGAAAGCTTATGGGCTGGCAATGAGACATGTCAGGAATGAAGAAAATTGAAATTATTCATAGTAGATTATCCTGTTTTTTTTTGCATGGGGATGTTTGTGCAACAGACACATGCCGTGCCAGATCAGAGCCAAGTCCGTACCGGAATCAGCTCTTCTTTGAGCTCAATGCCACTGCTTGCTACAAAGTTGCATAACATCTGATTGATACCTGCTAATATAGCAAGGCTAATCTGCTACAGTGTGCTGTGCCTTGAGACGAATTAGGGCATGTTGTTTACGCCCACACACACACACACACACACACACACACACATACACACATATGGCCTAACAGGACCACATTTGAGCTTTCAGTAGATGAAGTAGTAACTGTTCTTTTCTGATTTGAATGAAAATGTTGTGTGTGTGGTTGTGTGACTATGCGTGCGTGTGTAAACATTTCAGCAAAATAACTGTGGAACGTGTCATATAGCAAAGCACAGTACACAATAAAAAGGTGAACTATTTCCAAACCTAAATAATGCAAACACTTGGAAGAACCGCTCTTTCAGAATCATCAAATAGCCCTGATTTAGCTGTTTATTAAATGTCAAAAAGAATTCTGATTTCGGAAGTAGGCTGTTGCTTTGATGATTCCATGGACCTGTGTTTCTCAGGGAAAATGTAAAAATAGCAACACTGTCCAGTGACAGCATCAAACTGACTGTAGCAATTTATGGTAGGCCTAGTCTAGGACATGATCAGATTCTGTGTCAGAGCCTTGCAAATCACTGGGCTGATTGAGACAGACTCAAACAAAGAGACTCAAACCAACGGTGGCGGTCCTAGCTTAGCTCCCACCTCAGCGCAGTCATCTGCCCCAGATAAGGTGTGGTCTCGACGAGTCGTCCAGCACATCTTGTTCCTTCAGATGGAATGGAAAGTAAACGTGTCAGTCATTTCAGCAGAACCGCAGAGTGCGCGTGAAAAGGTCACAGTGTGTGAGAGCATGCTAAATGCACATGACCTCGCCCTCTCACACAAACACACTCTCTCTCTCTCTACACACACACACACACACACACACACACACATACGCACACTCATTCATACATACGCAGATCAGCATACTCTCTGACGTCGTGCTACGCAGAGTTGCTTTGGCACATGGCTCTCACCACAGGCGTAGGCCACCCATGTGATTGTAAATACGCACACACACACACACACACACACACACACACACACACACACATACACACACACACAGAGTATGCTAGTTAATATGAGTAGACATAAACACATACATTAAATGAATCCAGCCCTGTATTTGTTGCCCTACATCATTTTCCGTTGCTCTGATATGGTTAACCTTGTGACTGTATTTGTGTATTTGTGTTCACCATGTACAGTGCCTCCTGATGTTCCTGTCATTTGAGTCTTGTTCTGGCCACGGGGCAATGATCCTGTTCATCTTTCAAGACCTCCTCCTCTTCTGCCACTCTCCCTCTCTCCCTCTCTCTCCCTCTCTCCCTCTCTCCCATCCCCTTTGCAGAGGGGGGTGTGTGTGGGGTGGAGGGGGGGGGGGGTGGAGTCGACGCTTGGACCACACAGGTGCACAGCGTTGGACCCCAGACAGCCAATGAGGTCGAAGCACCGCCGCAGGGGATCCATTCAGCGGCAGTTGGGCTCGGGCATGGTTTCCAAGGCGATGCCAGGCTCCCACGGCGGCATGATCAAAGTGAGAATGGACCTGGCGATTCCCCTCCACGCCTCCCCTGTGCACCTGGCAGCCGCGCGGCTGCCCATTTAGTGCCTGCTAGTGGGTTGGCATATGTTCTGGCAGCGCCCAGGACTGTCTGCCTCTGCTGGACTTTCCTCCTCTCCTCCTCTCCACTCCTTTCCTCTTCTCTCCTCCTCTCCTTTCCTCTCCTCTCCCCTCCCCTCCTCTCCTCTCCCCTCCCCTCCTCTCCTCTCCTCTCCTCTTCTCTCCTCCTCTCCTCTCCTCCCTCTGCCTGTCTGCCTGTCTTAAGCATACTGACTCTGTCTACCCTTCTTCTTCTCTCTCTCTCTCTCTCTCTCTCTCTTTCTGTCTCACTGTCAGTCTCTTCTCTCTCGGCCTTTCTGTCCAGCCGCTACTGACCACAACACAGTGAGCAGACAGGAAATGGCCCTCTGAAAACGAGTGCCAGACAGACTGCCCATCTGTTATTCTACCCCCTTCCCTCCTCGCTCCCTCCCTCCCTTTTCTCTCTCTCTCTTCCTTCCCTCTTTCTCTCTCTACCTCTGTCTCTCTCTCTCCCTTCTTTCTCCCCCTCCCCCTCTCCCTCTCTCCAGCTCCCCTACCCCTGCTCTCTCTCTCTCTCTCATGCTCCTGCTTTGGTGTGATTTTCAAAGGTTCCTCTCTCTGTCGGTTTCACTTCATCCTGCATGTTACCTTTTTTATCTTCCCTCTTCCTTATCCATCACGCGCCGTCTCACTCTGTGGGCTCCTGTTTCACTCTCAGTGACCTCATTCTTTTACGTTTTTTTTTTTTAAGCAAACAGTGAATAACAACAGAATTCTAAAACTCCTGTGTGGCTAAGTATTATATCTTGTTATTTGTGATTTATTCTTATGTTATTTGTGTCCAGTGATGAGCTAGCAAGGAAAAAAAAACTATTAGTGCCAGCTCAAGTGCTTGTTAAACAGGTGTAGAAGAAGCCATTTTACTGAGTCCAGACCAGCTACACAATATGGGACTAGCAAGCTGTACACTGGCCCAGAATTGCCGCCTGATTTGTCATGCAGTGTGACGAGGCTGGTGATCCCTGACTAGAAGACAATCAATGCTCCAGCTCTTGGCCAATCACATTGGATTTATTGTTGGATTTTTTGGGCTTTTATGCCTTTCATGACAGGATAGTAGAGAGAGACAGAAACTGAGTGGGAGAGAGAGTCGGGGTGGGATCCGGAAAGGACCACGGGGCGGGAATCGAACCTGGGTCGCCGGCGTGTGGTGCAGGTGCCCCAGCCAGTCGCGCCACGGTTTGGATGTCAGATATTTTTGTCGGCTGTCTTGCAGTCAGAGCAATTTGAATGTCCAGTGTGGGTACAGCAATCACCACCAATGGAAACTGTGTAGTGGGATGTGAGGTATCATGACGTACATGATGGAGCTAAATGGTCTGTGTCTGCCTGGCGAGAAACGGGCTATCTGAGGAATGGGCCGTGTGGAGACCGGGCGTTTCCTACAGTATTTGAAAAGTTCCGTATATCACCTTCACTTTAGCTGTGACCTCTGACCTTTAGATGCACTCATCTAGTCCCACCCAATCAGAACCCAAACCAAGAGAGGCTCTCCTGATTGCCTGCCTGACGCAGGCTTTTAAGGCAAAGGGCCTCAGGCTGACTGGGACTAATGCTATGAAATGAGAGACAAACAGCGGTGGTGGGGGCTGCGGGCCAAGAGCCTTTGAGAGTTGAAGTCGGCACTTATTTTCCTCTCCATCTTGGCAAACGCATATAGCAACAACAAAAGCAAAGCGAAAAAAGCCTACACAGTCTCACGTGACCTAACGTGATGCATGCACTTCATCTTTTCAGCGCCCCACCAGCGCGGCTAAAAATAGTATGCTAACAGAAAACGCTAACCAGTGCAGTGGGGTGTGAAGCTGCTGGTGGTGAGCCAGGAGAGAGACTACCACAGGCTTGCGTTTCACCGTGATGTACCACAACCACCCCTAAACTCTCCCAATCAGATGTTGAGTTGATTGGCTAATGGGTCTGCACATGACATATGATGCCGACAGACATCATTCATTCTGACAAGACATATCATTCTTTGGTAAAGACTGCAGCAGTATGGCCTTTGGGGCGCCCACTGATGACGTGAAGACCGCGCCTCCCAGAGGGTGCTGGGGTTAGGTTAGGGTTACAGTTAGAGTAAGGGGTTTTGAAGATGACGGTGGCCATCAAAAGACCATCAAGTAAGACTGCAGTGATGCTCTTGGAGTCACTGTGGCATGTACCGTATGAATAGGGTCACCCATCTCGTAAACATATACCATGAGCCACTTCCATAGTGGTAAACATATAGAATTAAGGACATCCGTAGCGGTAAACATATAGAGTTAAGGACATCCGTAGCCTGTCTAACGCTGTACACAAATGGCCAATGTGGGGCCACTGGGGACGTGGTCTACTCCTGTAGCTGCATGTGTGACTGCCTGGAGAGAGTCGTGAGGCCGGTGCGGCGGGGGAGCGAGCGAGCTCACTCTCGTCTCGTCAGGACGGATACGGTTGATCAGTGACAGTCCAGTGGCCTTTCCGTACGGCTGGCCGCCTGCAAACAGATGAGACTCAGGGACAGCAGGGGAACTCAGGGCACAGCAGCCATCTCGCTCTGTGCGTGCGTGCGTATGCCTGTGTGTGTGTGTGTGTGTGTGACACATCCTCATCAGCAACATCTTCATCTGCCTGCCCAAATGATCAGCTGTGGAGTCACAGAGCCAAGACTGGCTGTTTGTTGTAAAAGAGCTTCACACTAACATGTAACATCTGTCAATATCCACCAAAGGCTTATTGCATGGACATGTTAGGGATATATTGTACATGGGGTGGGGGTGTGTGTCATAGGGAAGACTATTGTTATAATGTAATGTTTTTGAAGGCAGTTGGAGAGGAAAATGAAATACAGTACCTGTAGGCCTACTATATAAAACTCACCTGAAAAGTAAGACTGAGCAAAGAGCATGGCTTTTGACAGCCGATTGACACAGAGGGCATCACTATGCTGAGTCTTTTATCATGAGTTGTGTAGACCTATTAGAATATCTTCATATCATATCTTTGAAAGAAGGCCACATTAGACCACAGCCTCTTGACACATGTGCTAAAAAACGGTTGATATTCAACTGATTTATTTCTTGCTTTTTTGATAAAACAGTAACACCAACAATGGCTAAGTGGTGATGACTATGCTTCCATCTTTGACTCTCCGCTGACAATCTTGCATAAACATTCCATTATCAAAACACAGAGACCGGGCAGCATCTTACTTTGTATTTAAAATAAATAAATAATAATAATCAACAGAAAGGCATTCAACACAGGATCCACAGGGAAAAAATATATGCAGCAGTAGTTACATATCATAACTCAAGATAGAAACCGTTAAATAAGATCTGCCCACAGTTGTCATATTTTTATATCTTGTTTTGGCACATTAAAAACAGAAATAATGGTAAACTATGAGAAAGCAACTGGAAAAGAAAAGTGACAGTGCAGGTGATTTCTTTTGCCAGAAAAGATCTTCCAGAGATGTTTTTAAAATCTAGATTTTGAGTTTCCTCCATTCTTCACAGATGTTTTTGTAATTTACAATGCCATGTAGAAACCGTTTGAAATCTTCTGAGAAATGAAATGAATAACATGTGCCCTTATGTCCACAACTTGACTGATTGAAACTGCTTGGCATATCCAGTGTCACTATAATACTTAAATGCCGCCATCTATGCAACTATGGATTAATTTAAAGAAAGTAAACGCACTCTTGTAGATTAAGTTTATGACAAGTGAATTGTATTCTTTATCCCCTTTATCACTAGTATTGTGAAGTGTAGGCTGTTTCCCCTTTCTTTCCCTTTGGTACCCAGTGCTACCATGTCTAAGTCTGCACGGTAGCCATTAGGGATGCCCTTCCATGTAACCATGCCATAGCTTTCTTTCCTGTTGCCTGTGCACTAACCCATGTCTGTGAGTACATGGAGCACTGAGTGTGCTCTTGTGGGACTGGTGTAAGAGACCGCGCTGGAAAAATCTGGCCGATCTGTTTCTTTCCGCAGGACAGGCGGCGAGAGGCCGGCTTTCTGCGTGCGCTGGACCTGGAGACAGTTGAGAGAGGAGCTGCTATCCGAGGCCGACGTTAGGAAAACACAGAAGTTCCAGCCCAGCTCTTCCTCCAGCTGCAGCCGTGTGCGGTGCCCACCTGACGCCTCGCTATATTAAAAGCCCTCCGTAAATATTTGCCAGGAGGGCGAGGTGGGAGGACACGTGGTGGGCATCGGCTCTCATCACCGACGGCCCTGCGTCAGGCAGGGTGTGGAGCGCGTCACTGTGACGTCTCTCTCGTGCGCACCAACCTCCCCAGAATGGCCACCTGCACGCATTCCCACAGGTGCCACCTGCACGCATTCCCACAGGTGATATGGTGCCGGACAAAGATGAGGGATCATCTCAAGCCAAACCACAACAGAACCCCTGCTGGCTGCTCTTCTGACACCACTGGAACTGGAACGTTTTTGTTTTTCTAAAGGGTGCAGTGGAACCTCTCCCCAGTGGTAGAGCAGTCTGCCTCTACTTTACTCTCTCTCTCTCTCTCTCTCTCTCTCACACACACACACACACACACACACACACACGCACACACACCAACATGCCACTGAAATGGGCCTTAGAAGACCTGTTGACAGAAACAGAACTCAAAAGTAACATGAGAGGAGATAACTAGTGCTTAACTACATCAATCTAACAATCCACCTATGACAGGTCTCTCTTCTTTTTGGAGATCCACACCTGGTCATGTCTGGTCAAGATCAAACCTACGCACTGGTCAGATGTGGTCACAGTCGCACACTAGGAACGGCACCAAACATAACAAACAAAACCTCTGGAATGATGAGTGGATGGTGAAGTGAAGAAAAGAGACAAAAGAAAAACAGAATAGTTGCCCAAAACCACACTGACACTCACTGAAATACTATCAAGGAAACATACAATTGTTTGCATTTACAAGTCCCCAGCGGTACTGATGATGAGCGAACCGAAACAGAAGAAAAGGGTGAGATAAAGGAACAGATTGTAAAAGAGGGATTGTAGAAACTTCCACTCCTCATGGCGTTAACAGAGTGAATGCTGTTAACTTCAGCCCAGGCCTTGACCATCCCGATGTCCGGGATGGGACATTTGCTTGCTGCTTTCGCATCTCTGCACCTTACTCAACTCAACCAGCCCTCCATTGGCACCTTCCATTGGATCCCCCCTCCTTGTAGGCCGCTCTGCGGATGTGAAGGCCAGGGGAGCCGAGGCCAGGCGGTGAGCCCCAGTGTGCCCAGCTTCAGCGTCCACTGCTGATTCACCCACATCATCCACCGGGGCAACACAGTAACCGGAGGCACTAAGGCAGCCGTGACAATGTGGTACCAAAAATGTGTGTGTGTGTGTGTGTGTGTGTGTGTGTGTGTGTGTGTGTGTGTGTGTGTATGTGGTGGGTGGGTTGAGAGATGGGGGGTGGGGTCAGCATTTGGGTCAGCTGTCAAAGGAACTGCAGGCTTTGACTCTAGAGCAGTCTGCCACACAAAGAGAAATGCTGGACAGTAAACTGAAGGACAGCTCATCAGCCCCCCCCCCCCCCCCCCCCCGCCCCATCTGAACAGAACAGACAAACAAAGCCAAAAGAAAACAAAAACAACCATTATAAAAGCACCAGAGTTGTTTTGGGGGCATACTTTACACTGTAAGTCAAGGGTACTGAGTGAGAGTGGGAGTGTGTGTGTGTGTGTGTGTGAAAGGCGCTCGGTCGGATGGGTGGGTGGGTGGGTTGGGGGGGGGGGTTCCTCTACGCTGAAAAACATGCCGTTCATTGAGGATGTGGAGCAGCTCAGTGCGTAACGTTTGTGGGCTGGCGTCCCGCTGTGAGCTAGCGGTGAAAAGTACAGACCACCCATTGAAGCAAAGAGAATGCAGCGCCGCTAGCCGCTAGCTGCTCTCAGCACCACTCCACTGCTGCAGCCACACTGCTGAGGCATCCTTCTCACCCAAGAGGAGAGGAGAGGAGAGGAGGAGAGGAGGAGAGGAGCGTTGTGGAATTGTAGTAGTCAGGCACCGGTCCACTGGGCTTCACAGTCTCTATCTGTGTGTGTGTGTGTGTGTGTGTGTGTGTGTGTGTGTGTGTGTGTGTGTGTGTGTGTGTGTGTGTGTGTGTGTGTGTGTGTGTGTGTGTGTGTGTGTGTGTGTGTGTGTGTGTGTGTGTGTGTGTGTGTGTGTGTGTGTGCGTGTGCGCGCGCGCGCGCGCGCGCGGAGATGGTGGCCTCCAGGGGGGGTGACTGATGAAGGGTGAGAGCGATCGGTAATCGACTGGTCAGGCCTGGCCTTGTGGGGCCAGTGGAAGTCTGTGACGAGGGCGGGGCCTGAGTTGAATGCAGCATGCAGGGCATTTCCTCCAAACAGAACGGGGTCCAAAAGAACACAACTACACACAGCCACAAGAACGGATCAGAAACCCAGCAATCACAGATAACCCATGAAGGTGAGACCCACCACGACACAAGGGGGTCAATGACAGTTTGACCTATGAATGCTTCAGATCAATCACTGCGCTGTGATAAAACACAGTATTATGATAACACATTTACATGTTCACTATTTGATCTCAGTAGAACATATTACCATCACTATTGTCTTTACATAACATCATATATATATATATATATAACATCATCATCATCACCATCACCATCACCACCATCATCATCATCATCATCATCATCATCATCATCATCATCATCATCAGTTGTATATGGTGGGATAATATTGTTGGAGGGTTGCTTACATATAAGGGTATATGAAGTGAAACGATAATGGCAAGGTATAGTTTGACAAATACACTCTTGAAAGGGCCAGGGAAGGGAATATGAACTTCAAGGATAAATTCTTTAAGCCTGTACCCTGTTTCCATATAAAGACATTATTTACAAATAAACATACTCCATCTGTTCCTCTGAAGTCTCGGAGGCAGAGGACTATAGGTACAAATAGGGTGTTCAAAATCGGTCAGAAAAGGACAAAATTACACACTGTGCTGTACAAAAAGTTTTTTCTTTTGATCTTTTTTTTCTTTTTTTCAGATTTTTGGTTTGTACTTTTTTCATGTGTCTCCAAAGTAGCACCCAGGCGCTTGAACAAATGCAATTCATAACAACCTTTTTTTCTTTCTTTTTAAAGCTAGAAATCTTTACCTTTTCTGTTTTGATAAAATATGCAAATTGGAACAGGTTACAGCTGCTGCAAGCATAATTATCGTAATTACATCTTCAGCTTCGATATCATCATCATCATCATCATCATAGAAATAAGACGCTATAGCAATGCTGTGTTGTCATGTTCCCAGAGGTGTTGCTTTTTGTAAAGCTGACATAGTTCTTTGTTAGCAGGTCTTCTTCAAACAGCTAAAATGATACAGAATAGTTTCTCCTTTTCTTTTTTTTCTTTTCCTAGAATCCTGTCCAGTCCTATAATACAAAACCGCTGTGTGAACAGCCTCCTCCCTGAGGTCAGACACTTTGACCCGAGGAGAGGGGGAGAGGAGGAGGAGGAGGAGGAGAAGGGGCGAGGGGGAGAGGGGGCCTGGAGCCCGAGGAGCAGAGAGAGGAGTGGGAGGAGGCACCGACTTTTCAGTGAAACCGCTGCACTCCATAGCGAGGGTCCTTCATATCCCGGATCTCAATCTGCCAAGACCACAAGAAGACACAAGAGACAGAGGAAAAACGATTTTAGAAACTGTTCTCTTCTAAAGAGGTTGGGGACACAGAAGGGGAACACTGAACCAAGGCAGGGTTACGGCAGGGAGGGGAAGCACGGGAATTGGGTGGCGTACTGTAAGGAACAAGGTTATGCGGGATGTGACGACATCTAGGAAAAATGAAGAGATTTCACAATTGTTTTGCCACCATGGAATGTTCTACTGAATAATGTGGAACGTCAGTCCCGATCTGTGTCCGGTGCCGAGCTGACATGTCTTTAGGGCAGCGGCTCTGGAAGTCATGTGAAGGCTGTGAGCCACCAACCGTGAAGCACTAGCCTGACTCAAAAACATGGACATGCACAGACAGACGTTTGATGTGTGTAAGGAACAAGTGCTTTAAGAAACATATTCTCTGATCAGACCATATGATGTGAGGCAGTTCCTCTGTCACACTGAACCAACCCCCTAACTGCCCTTTCTACAGCACGTTGAAGTCATTAAGGATGCACCAGACAACATCCGAAGAGGAATTAGCGCAAGATGTAGGAACCGCTTCTCTCTCGTTCAGCCATGTCTATGTGTTTTCTTTAAAACAAACAAAAAAACCTCTTAGTCTATCACATTTTAAATTCAGACAGTTTGTTGAGACCAGTGTATGTGGATGAACAGGTTTGCTCCTTACTGAATATTTCCTCACTCTTCTGCACACCATAAGCACCTAAAGGCTGGTATCATGTTTCTTTTACTGTGTTGAGCAGAGTCCCCATCAGTTGGGTTTCTACTATAGGTATTTCACTTCTGTATCTAAAGCTCATTGTAGTTGGAGAGCCGTGTTCTCACAGTCAATCCTCCTGGCTGGTCCACAAACCTGAAGGCAGACATATCTGTATGCTGTGTGAAATATGATCAGTTCACCAAGCTATCTGTAAGCTCTCCTTCTCTTGCTCTCTCTCTCTCACACACACACACACACACACACACACACACACATACAAACTCGCCCGACTGTCTCATATCTGAGCACGTTGTGATGTGGTCTTATCCACTTCATGCACGAGAGGAATATATAAAAAAAAAAAACAGAAGTGGAAAACAAGTGGAAGAGTGGCATGGAAATAAACAGAACACGCTTTGTGTTCCGTTACAGGGGGCGTTCAATCCCAGCACATCCACAGCTCTCAATCCCAGTGTGAGAAACAACACAACACAAACAAACAGACTATCCTGGAAAGGTCACGCTTTAATACAAGTTTACTGACATTTCAGCGAGGGCTCATTCCATCTCGGAGATGAATGCCTCCGAGTGCTTTAGACAGCCCCATTTCGTCTCTCGCACTCTGAAGGGAGTTATTGAGCTGAGCTGTGTTTCCATTACATCACGGTGTTTCTGGCTTGCAGCTGCCCGGGCACAGCTTTGTTTTGCTTTCTCTTCTGTTTGGTAGCGAGTGACCTTTATTGCGAGACAACGTATCTATTTGTCAATTTGCTTCAGCAAAAACAAAAGAACCGTCAAAAGAAAGAGAATTGCGAGCGCTGATGAAATACTCGACACGCCGCTCGTCTCTTTCTGCTCCGGGGAGCCCTGGCGCACTCAGACGGTCAGCTCTGAGCTGGACAGAGGACAGGACAGCTGCGCTGTTGTTTACCTGACCCTGGCCAGCCAGCATCAGAACGCCATGTCACTATCCTGATGACTCACCTCCAAAACTCCAGCCAATTGAATGAAGATGGGATTAGAACATCTATAGCCTGTATAGGGGCGTCTGGAGAGGAGAGGAGGAGAGGAGAGAGAGGAGAGAGGAGAGGAGAGAGGGGAGGAGAGAGGGGAGGAGAGGGGAGGATAGGAGAGGAAAGGAGTGGAGAATAGAGAAAAGGAGAGGAGAGGAGAGGAGAGAGGTGAGAATGGAAAGGAGAGGAGAGGAGAGGAAAGGAAAGGAGAGGAGAGGAGAGGAGTGGAGTGGAGAGGAGAGGATGGAAAGGAGAGGAGAGGAGAATAGAGGAGAGGAGAGAGGTGAGGATAGGAGAGGAGAGGAGAGGAGAATAGAGGAGAGGAGAAAGGTGAGGATAGGAGAGGAGAAAGGTGAAGATAGGAGAGGAGAGGAGAATAGAGGAGAGGAGAGGAGAGAGGTGAGAATGGAAAGGAGAGGAGCGGAGAGGAGAGAGCAACACGAGCAGGGATTACAACCCCTCTAATCTACTTACGCAGCCCTGGTGCTTCAGCCAGAGCAGGTGTCAGATTTGGCAGGCTGTCCAGCAGAACAGCACGAACAGGACAGTCTACCCACATCACCCCCCCTCCCCCTCATACACACTCATACACTCATACACACACACACACACACACACACACACACGCTCCAGACAGTGAGAGGAGCCGGGGTAGAGAGAAGAAAGAAAACACTTGGCAGAGCGTTACAATGCCACCTGGAATACCACCACCCAACCACACGCACACACACACACGCACGCACGCACACACACACACACACACACACACACACACACACACACACACACACACACACACACACACACACACACACACACACACACACACACACACACACACACACACACACACACACACACACACACACACAGACACAGACACAGACACAGACACAGAGACAAACACACTTCAGACCTGATGTGTGTTTACAGAACATTTGGGATGTTTGCCCTGAATCACAGGTTCTGCTTCGTGGGAGGTTGCAATATGCTGGCCCACAAACGACTGTGTGAAATATTAATTACTCAGTGTCCATTATTTAAAAAGAAGAAAAAAAGCTACAACAACAAACTAGCACAGCACACACACACACACACAGCACACACACACATCCACACCCACACACACACACACACACACACACACACACACACACACACACACACACACACACACACACACACACACACACACACACACACACACACACACAAGGCTTAGGGAGCTCATTACTCTCTGTCACAAGAGCAACCAGGCTGAAAACAGGCCCCTCGGAGATCCGGGGGAAATCACACTAGATCACTAGACACATTAGAACAGCAGCCGGAGGTCAAAGGCTAAGTGTGACACTGAGGGCATACACATACACACACACACACACACACACACACACACAGCATCTGTAAGCCACACACTCTACTGCCCACACTGACCATCTGTATATAGTACAGCACACAGACAGCATGTGCCCATGTGTAATCATGTACACTAAGGCCAGTCCCTCTAATGGCCATTTCTGACAGAGACAAACTCAAATCTACCCTGCTGCTCTGCTATAGTGAAGCGCTCCATTTGCGGGGCGTAAAAACCGTTGTTGAAGACTGGTGTAATGAAAATGTGCCTCTGCCACGCCTGCTGTAGCCCGCTCCATTGATTACACTGGGATCTAATTGTTGCATCAGATGCTCCATGAACGGGACCGCGGTAGCAGAGGCTCGGGGAACGTGCCCGGCGTAGCCTCCCTATAAGACCACTCCTAAGGCTATGGGAGTGGGTGGGGAACATGGGTGGGTGCTGCATATTTCTTGTAGCTGTACTGAGGCCCCCCCCCCCCTTCACTGTAAGGTGCTTTGGATACCTAGGAGAGCTTTAAACCTATTGTGGTAGTGTTGTGTATGCATCTGTGCTGTGATCACACAGGAGACAGGGGAGAGGACAGGCGTCAGGAGAGGCTGCGTGCCACTGGGTTGGCCATGCACATCTCTCCAGAGAACACACAACCACTGAGACGGCTTGGGAAGGGGGTCGGGAATAAACGGTCAGAATCGGAAAAGGTGAACTGATCTTACTCCATCCAGTCGGAGGGTCGAAGTCAGGTGCAGTGGCTGCAATGTAAAGGACTGTTAGTGTCTGTGTGGCAGGTCATTATGTAATTCATTTCAACATCTCCAAGCTTCTTCATCCACTCTGGCCATACAAACTTCTCTTTTCAGCCCTACAGCTTCCTACCTTAGAATGTGTTCTGCTTCACATCAACACAAGACATATACTCCTTACTCATAGGTTATCAGCAGTGCTGCCTCTAGCACCTACAGTATACCAGCAATTCTAGTTCTTTTTAAAAGTCATTTTAAAAGTGGTTGAATTGTGTATGAAGCATGTCTTGTCTTGTAAATATGAGCAAGTTCATGCTGTGGATTCCGAGGTGCTTCATTATTTATCTTTGGGAAATTTTGACGAGTTCAACTAAACTCCTCAGCAGCCAAGAGAGCAGCCTTTTATGTGCTTGTGTACTGCGTTCATGAGCTCTGCTCAACTCCCATTAGAAACTCTCACTAAGTGTTCTAAACAAAGGCACGTTAAATGCACTTCTCTTTTTTTTGTAGACAAGACTAATAGCTGCTTGACGTACGTGTTTTCCTCACTCCGGGCATCTGTGCTGCTTTTTAACCAATTCATTTTTCATGGAGAACGCCAAGCACTCAATTCACACCATATCTGAGCAGCTGCTGTGCTACTGTTGTTGTGATATACTCCGGCTGTTGTCGTCGAGTCATTACGCTGAGGGTGTTTCTTCCCTCCTTCCCTTTGGTGCGCCGAGATGGATTTCTAAAGGACATGTTAGCGTCACTTAGCCCATCCTAACGCCCGCTACGTGCCAGCGCTCGCTCAGTGCCAGGCACTGCTTCACTGGTGCTCCCGCTGTGTGTGTGTGTGTGATGCAGGCGGCCTCTTGTCCCGAGGGAGTAGCTAATGCTACACTCAGCCTGACATACAACATGCACTCCATATCCTCCTGCTCTACCCATGGCTACTGCTTTAGCTTATTTATTTTGTCTATTTTTTTACAGCGATGCCGCCTGGAGGGCTCAGGGTTCAGACAGCGACATTAATGGCTGGCATGCAAGTGTGTGTGTGTGTGTGTGTGTGTGTGTGTGTGTGTGTGTGTGTGTGCTGTCGCCAGACGTGCCAGGTTACGTCTGACTCGGAGCACCAGTAGGGGCACATGTGACGTGGGGCACGGCTGGCTGGCGGAGCTATGAGTTGGTCCGTACACCTGGGCAAGGCCCACTGCACACTACTGTGTCTGTGAGGAATGGGAAGCCACCACCACAACACTGACGCTTTGACCACCACACAGTGACACAATCACAGAAGCCACAACAGCGGTCAACTTACCCTCGATACTGCGAAATCTGTGAAGACAGAATAGAAGGGTTTGTTTAGTTCACATGCCTGTTACATGCAGTCACTGTCAAGAAAAATCACAAGGTCAAAATACAGCAGCACTGGACTGCTCGTCCTATTGAAAAGGGGGACCTCATGGAGACTGTTCCGGATATTTCAAAATGTACTCAGCCTGTCTTTGTAGCAAGTCTGTGGAGGAAGATGGATGTCCTTTTTCACCTTAGTTAAGTCGACAATGAGTGAGGGCCAAAATTATTGAGTGAGGGCCTGATTATTACCACTAACATGGACTAGCATGAACATAAACATTCATATATACATACATGTTGCTGCACCGTCATCTAAGCCCTTTTTTATTTGATTTGGATGCTTAGAGTCAGGAACAGTCTGGCTGAAGTCTGTTAAGAAGCATCAGGCCTCAATGTTTTGATATTGATGACACATGAGATTGTCCATAAGTGGATGAATCTGCTGTGCACAATAATTGAAGTGGATAAGTGGAAAAGTGAAGCAAAGCATAACATCTATGAGATCAATGAGATTAGTACAGATCCACTATCCTATCAAGGCAGAGCTATCTTGAACAGAAAGACATCAATGCCATGCCAATTCATTTTCTGTTCTTTTTTTGTCAATCCCAGCAACTATCCCCACTTCCAGAACAGAATATAGGGAGCTGTGGACATTCCAGAACAGAATTCTGTCCAAATAGGGGACTCCAGTGGTGGAGGCAGCAGGAGGCTGGAATTGGTGTGTGGAGGTCAAGGCTGCTGCAAGTGCATTATCGCCTGTTTTATGGCACCTCATGGGCACTGTATCTTCTGCACTCTGGAAAGGTATTCGGTTGGTAGCAATCTACAGTCTCACCACTAGATGTCAATAAACCTTATATACCGTGCCTTTAAGGAGGCCTTTTACTATGTTATACTCTACAGGTACTACTATCATGCAACATTGTTCAGCAACAAAAAGGCGATGTGTGAAACTTACAGCGTTTAATTGAGCTGATGCTTTTATCAATAGGCTATCAGTTTTCAGCATGTCAGTTTTTGACACATCCTCATGTGAATTTGAAGTTAGTGCTTGTCCCTGTCCAGGGTTTCTTGGGTGTGTTGAAAAGCACTATATAAATTAAATTTGCTGCTGTTGTTGTTTGTTGTTTCTTACTCAACAACATCCCTTTGTAGAGTGATCCTAGAGAGTGGCTCTAAAGATAGTCTCATTTAACACTGATATGTCATGAACCTCTCAGCACAAATGAAGGAAATGGAGGTATTTTACTGTACTTGGCCAAGCCATCTTATCTGATCATGTGATTGACCATGCTAGCAAATAGAATGTAAACCCACATACCATCTCTGAAAAGGAGAGAGAGTGGGGGGGGGGGGGGGGGGGGGTTATCTGCCATTTTAATGGTGAGGCAGCACAGGACTGGATTAAAGAGGGAACAAATAAAAGCTGGAGGAGGCTTGGCTCCTCGCCAGCAGGTTTTTATTGATGCTGCAACACCGATTCCCAGCCAGTCACAGATGCTGTAACCCCCACCACCCCCACCACCCCCACCCACATCTCAAGAACCTCCACCACCCCTCAACTCTCCCCTGTCTGCCCTCCTTAGACCCCCCACACTCAAATATAACACAGCACCCAAATCAGGCAGCCATGGCAGAAATATGAGCATGCATGTTGATGTGAGTGTGTCTGTGCTGTGCTGTGTGTGTGTGTGTGTGTGTGTGTGTGTGTGTGTGTGTGTGTGTGTGTGTGTGTGTGTGTGTGTGTGTGTGTGTGTGTGTGTGTGTGTGTGTGTGTGTGTGT
>NC_085002.1:28678291-28693291 GCF_963854185.1 Sardina pilchardus | reverse complement strand
GCACGCACGCACGCACGCACACACACACACACACACCTGACTGCAGCACTTCATATACCACACTTCTCCATGCACTCCACAACATTCTCACCTTAACCTAACTCTCCCATTTCACTGCATCATAGAAAGCCATGCTCCTTACATCCACTTACATCCACTCACACACACACACACGCACGCACGCACGCACACTCACACTCAGAGGTGGAAAAGTCAAGCTTCAGAGAGTAAAAGTCCAATCACGTATTGGTTCTATCTGTGCACTTAAACACAGGTGATCTCACCAATTAGCTGCTCTGCCTGGCTGAAGAGTTACTACTGAGAATCAGCTGGTTGGTTGGACTTTTCCACCTCTGCCCCTAAGCCACATACATACAACACACTGCCCCCCCCCTTCCCTCACCTTCCTCTGTCCACAACTGTTTGTAAATTTAAGTTTGTTTCACATTTTATCTTATGTCTTGCTTTTGCATGCACTGGTAATTTCCTCGAAATTACGTTTTCTAGTTTGTATTGTTGCTTTAGTTTTTCTTCAGTGACTGTAAGTGTACAGTACTTTTTATTTGTGTACAGATTTTTATTTTTCTACACTTTACATTAGTAAAACTATAATTTTGCCATTTTCTGTTGATTGACTTGTCACTGTAACTGAACATATGGTACAGTGAAAGAAAGAAATATTGTCTGCAGCATCAGTTTTGTGCATTGCTTGATGAGGGTTCATCAAAATGCTCTCAAACAATATGTCTGAATAAGATCCACATATTGGAAGAGGGTTTTTACAGATGTGTTTTGAATTTATTGTGTTGGTGTGTATAAGATGGAGACAGTGAAGAATCATTCAAAGAATGTGTTAGTGATATGAGAACAGTATAAGGTTTTATCATTTGTTTATTGTTTTGACAGAAATATTGCATTTTGCTAACAACCTGTTATGTTCTGCTAATTGTGTGTGGTGTTTGGTTAATTGTGTGAAATGTTTAAAAAAAAAGAGTCCTGTTTTCAAAATTGTGTGTAAACGAATGGAAAAAAAACTACAAAGCTCTGATTGCTAATTGTAAAACTGTGTGACAGGTGTTTGCCCATCTGAAGAGTCAGTGTGCATGGTCTTCATGTGTGTAAGAGTGTAAAGCAGAAATTGTGCTTATAGTTCAGCAAAATCAGTTCAGGAGGTTGGTGCATGAGCTATATTATGGCAATTGTGTCTCAAGTACCAGAAATTGTGTGTAAACAATTTAGAATAACTGTAAGAAAGGGAGTGTGTGTGAGTATGTGTGTGTGTGTGTGTGTGTGTGTGTGTGTGTGTGTGTGTGTGACAAACCACTTGAGTGTGTCTCCGAGTTTGATCACTTTTACAATGTGCTTCAACCGGGCACAACGCAGAGAGAGAGGCGAGCGGAAATAATTGACCTTCAGTGTAACGAGAGAGGCTGAAGGAGACGGAAACGGGCAAGAGATAGCGGCTTAGTAATGAGGCATCCTGGAACACGCCATGAAACCAATCACGGTCAGTGTGACCTCCCATCTCTGCACTGTACAGTGCTCTGGGTACCTTACTCAGAGCCCAAATTAGATTGGGAAATATAAAGTATCCAGAAGTGTTCTTCTCCTCCTTCTCATTTTCATAATGACCCTTGGCGAGGGTCATTTCAAGTTTGCTTAACTCATCAGAAGTTACTCATAGCAGAGTCCCTCATAGCAGAAAAAGCAATTGATGCCCAGTTTACACAGTAGTCCAAAATGTATCTACATCAACATAAAAAACAAGACACACACAGAACATCTAAAAGGCCGAAATACACTTTATGAGGGCAATTGAATTGGTTTCCCCTCCAGGCCATAGAGCTGTGCGATCAGATTGTGCTGTGCTGTGCTGTGCTGTGCTGTGCTGTGCTGTGCTGTGCTGTGCTGTGCTGTGCTGTGCTGTGCTGTGCTGCACTGTGTTTCACCATGTTGTGCTGTGTTTCACTATGTTGTGCTGTGTTACCATGTTGTGCCGTGCTGTGCCGTGCCTTGGCGCTGCGCGGTCGTCTTGTTTAACTGCGTGGGAGCCGGTGGAGAGAATAGCGCCATCTGAAGCGTGACTAAACGTCTGTCTCCGCATCTGACACGCTCGCCATCTTAAAAATGCATCATTTCCTCCATGTGAGCTGCCATGCATTAAGCCATGCCTCAACCCCCCCCCCCACACCTTTTACTCTTTTACTCATCTTTGAATACACACACACACACACACACACACACACAGAGACAGACACATACACACACTGACAGAAACACACAGATGTGCATAAAACAAGACACCACAGGAAGACTTTCATGTATCGCACTGATTTTGGGCAAAAACGTACAAAAAGTACAAGTACACGCTCAAGAAACACAAAAAAAATCACAGACACATCAGAGGCGCACGCACACACACACACACACACACACACACACACACACACATACTGGAGCTTCTTAGAGGGGAAGCACCCCAGGATTCCAGCGAGCGGGTAATGCGCTCCACTAACCCCCCTAGCTCCCTCCCTGACGGTGACCCTGTTTCTCGCAGGGCTCTTTTCTATTTGCCCCCAGGTTGGGGATCAGCGCTCAACTCATCCCTTTCTTCAGCTTTGAAGTCATCCGACTCAATCCCCCATTCTCCCTCTCGGCTCTCGGCTTTTTCTACTCTGTCTCTCTCTCTCCCTCCCTCCCTCCCTCCCTTCATCGTTCCTCCCTAAAGCTATGCACTTGAAACTCTACTCTCTCTCTCTCTCTCTCTCTCTCTCTCTCTCTCTCTCTCTCTCTCTCTCTCTCTCTCTCACACACACACTCAAGAAGAGGGGTGGGAATCAGAGAGTTCCCCAGAATACTATACTATCACTGTATACATGGGCCATGATAACAATTTTATTTCGACTGGCTAAGTTTGTGATTCTCAATGCATGGCAAGACAATGACCTGTGATTACAGTAATCATGACCTCTGTGTAATTAAAGAAGACACTAATGTGAGTGTCAGAGTGTATGGAAACAGGCCTGTACTTGAGGGTTCTGTGGAAAACTATGTTTAAGGCAATACATTTTGCTTTTACTGTTTCTGTTTTGCAAACAGAAATATTGTCATGTATCACAGCATATTTTTTTGTCTCATCCCTATACACAAGCACACACAACTATCCTCAACCTATCATTCCTTTCTTCTTTCCCCCTTCTCTCTCCCTCCCTCCCTCCCTCCCTCTCTCCATCCATAATGACTACTTACAGCAGGGGTAGGCAACCTATGGCACGGGTGCCACTGCTGGCACGCCGAGGCATAATCACTGGCACACCTCACCAGCATCAGCAAAAAAAAAATCTCAGACTGACAAAGTGACAAACTACGAACCCCAGATAAAAAAGCTCAGCCAAGAAAAGCAAGGACAGGGATCACACTGACTGGTAGGCAAGATATTTAATTGAGACATATAACCTATGATTCATTTTAGCCTCAGCCCACACTGTTCAGTTAGGCCTGCTGTTGCCTATCAAATGTTTCGTTTGTTATGCATGGCTATAATACAGTTTTTTTTTATTGCTTTGACCTGGTTGAAGAAACTGGTGACCTCTCAGTCTTCATCATCACTCTCTCAGCAGACCAAAAGACACCTCTTGCAAATGAGTTAACCCATTGTCATTGTTTTGACACACATCCCGCACCCTTTTGCAAATCAGTTAACGCAGATGTCATTCAAGCAGTCCAAACTCCATTGCTTTAGCTGTGGTAACCAAACAGAAACTATATGTTCCCATCTCTTAGAAACTTCTTGCCCAGTATGAAATCACTGAAGCACCTGTTTGACACTGCTTCACAAAACTTTTCAATTTGCAATCAGTCTGCAGGCTTACTGTAAAAGGTGCCATGTTGTATGTTGTAACTTGCAAGCATGGATGATCAAGGCAGATGAGAGTGAGAGTAAGAATTGACTAGAAGATATTTTTTTTTCTTTACAGTAGCCTATTGTTCAGAATTTTTATTTTTATGTCTTACACAGTGATGGATTTTACTGGATTTTTTTCTTTCATACTATATGGTTTCTGTTGGAATATTTCTTAGCCACAATCTCAAAAAAAAAGACTGAATACTGCATTCAATACAATTTGAAAAATCATTGTAAATGATTCTGGATCTATTTTTTGCAAGAAAGCAAATTATGTAAGCTGCTGACCAGTAATGCAGCACTGATTCACATTGAGAGCTGAATTTGGTATTTTGATGCCCTTTGTCGAATGACTGATTGGAAGCGCTTATGCACTTGTGTGCAAGTTGTGTTGTTTGAGGGCAAAATTTGCTTTTGGTCTAAATTTTAAATGTTTTGGAGGAGTTAGAGCCTTTTGCAGGCAAAATGAGTCATTTTGACCATTGGTGCCACTGTGTTAAGAGTTTTGAAAAATGGCTTTTTGAGTCGACTACTGCGTCAAAGCAATAAAAAAAAAAACTGTAATAATAATAATAACAATTACATTTTTATTTTATTAGCACATTTTCAATGTAAAATAAAATTCCAAATTTGCAGAAGTATATTCCCGTTGTTTGTGTGTGTGTTTTTAACCATTATTGTTGATAGTGGCACACTCATTGACTAGACATTTTGAATTTGGCACTGGAGGTCTCAAAGGTTGCCGACCCCTGACTTACAGTAAAGTGACACACACTTGAAACCGCACACACACACACGCGCACACACACACACACACACACACACACACACACACACACACACACACACACACACACACACACACACACACACACACACACACACACACACACACACACACACACACACACACACACACACACACAATCAACCAGAATAAATTGAGATGCAAGAAAGTCCTGTGTGTGAAAGCTAAGTGCATTAGTGGCATCATTTCTGCAAGTTCAGCAATGAGTGATTGTATGAGCGAGTGTGTTAGAGAGTGAGTGAGTGAATGAGTGAGTGAATGAGTGAGTGAGTGATTGTATGAGTGAGTGAGTGTGTGAGAGAGTGAGTGACAGAAAGGCCCAGAAGGCCGATCCCCACCCCCGCATGCCCCCCGTCTGTCTGTCTGTCTCGGATGGCCTAATGCCATCAGCCATCTCTCTGTCTGCTCCCCCCCTTTACTCGCAGGACACAGGTCAAAGACGGACGCCTTGCGGAGACTGTGTGTGTGTGTGTGTGTGTGTGTGTGTGTGTGTGTGTGTGTGTGTGTGTGTGTGTGTGTGTGTGTGTGTGTGTGTGTGTGCACCCACATGGGAACATGACACATTTTGACAGGCACACAGAGAGCCGGGTTAGTGGCACTGGGCTCCATTTAGATGGCTGAGGAGCACCTCCTCTTAAGGCTGACCACAGAACAATCTACTCACAGCTGCTCCAGCAGCCTTCTGTGGGGAAGACACAGGATGGCTCTGAACAGGAGAAATTCAGAGACACTGAGATATTAACATCTCTATTATAGTGACAATATTGATACTAGAACTCTTTACCACAATTTACTGGGGAAGTGAATACGGAAATAGTTTAGGCGCACTTTCACACTCTATTGTGTATTTACATCATTTATCATATAACTCCTGCCTTATCTATAGTTCCTGTCATGGTAATTATTAATTCAGTTGCTTCAAACAAACATTTGCATGGATAACATTTATATGCAGCATGGTTAAATGTCATTGGATATTTTGGTATTGTGCTACTTTTATTTCTGTAAATTGCTCCGAGGCCCCCATACTCCTGTTATATAATATGGAGTTTACATCAAATCAGTTCACACAACCATGGTAAAGCTACATCGTTCCATTTCAAAGGTCATTTTCATAAGCTAAAACATCCATCAGATCAGATACCGCTGCTTAGAAACACTAGCATTCTAATAATATTCTTTTTGGTTTCTACATAAAGGATATAGGCAGGAAAAAGGGGGACCTGGTGAAAATATGACACACTCACATATGCGCATGTTGAAACACATGTGCACACACACACACACTCCAAAACACACACACACACAAACACACACAGTCCAAGGTCAGAGTGTCCCCTGGGAACACAGTGCAGCTGTGGTCCCACGCTGCATTCAATTTTACGATAACTACTGAATTAATCTCAGATATCAAGTTTGTGCGTGGGGTTTGTGGGGTGATTACATGTATTACGTGTGTGTGTGTGTGTGTGTGTGTGTGTGTGTGTGTGTGTGTGTGTGCGCGTGTGTGCCTATGCCTATGTCCATGTGTGTGCGTGCGTTCGCCTATGTCAGTCTGTGTGTCTTTGTGTGTGTGTGTGTGTGTGTGTGTGTGTGTGTGTGTGTGTGTGTGTGTGTGTGTATGTGTTTGGCCACATATCAAAACTTTTACGTTATTATCATTTCCTCTCTATTTTTAGCTGCAGGGCTTTGGAGTGCCAGTTCTAGTGGATGGCAGCAGAAATACATTATTTACCATTTATTTGATTTGTGCACATTTATGAAACAATAAAAAGAGCTTTAGCTATCTTAATAGAATCTTCCTCTGTCGGGGATAAGACACATGGTGCTTTATGACCAGAGGAATAGTGAGGGTGTTTTTCTGAGTCTGCTACAGTCTGTCTCTCCCTCTCTCCTCCCCAGTAGTGGATGTCCTCTCGCTGAACTGCTGAGATGATTCCTGGCTCAGAACCATTCTTTACACTTACGCTTGCACGTCCATTTGAGAATAAACGCCCTCAAGAACAAGCGTATAGATTCACACAAACACAAAGACGAAACAGCCTATAACCTATATGCGCTAACATGAGGATATCCCGATACGTCTGAAACAGTGTGGCTCAGCCACTGTGCACAAGCCAAACAGATTCATCTTCATTCCCCCAATGTATACCATGAACATGTACACAACATGAAAATGAGAATCCAATCGAGTCAGTCCGCTGCACAAACAAACACAATTCAATTAACTGCTTGGCCATTAATGAGTCGGTAATGATGAGCCCACTCAGTCAACGCACACTTTTTACAAGCATGGCGAGCCCTCTCTCCCTCCTCGAGAGGGGGGCCAATGAGGCGACGTTATGGGCGCCATTTTGGTGAGGCTCCTCCATGTTTGGCTACATAGTAGCAGGGCTAGTATAGCGATTCAAGGGCAGCCATTTCAGTGTGGTTTCTCCATCTTAGGCATTTCCTATTGGCTTTTGTTTGTAACATTTACTCTAGTTTTTAAACCGCTCATTGTAAGTTATAATGCATTTTTCATTAGTAGTAATGAACATAATGTAGTTCAAGGAAATGAATGTAAATTGCAGCTACTATACTGAAACACATGCTATAATTCCATAAAGATGGGATCCCAGTGATGTCCTCAACTACACTTCTCCAAACCAAGTCGAGTCAAGCCAAATACTGTAATAAAACACACACACACACACACACACACACACACACACACACACACACACACACACACACACACACACACACACACACACACACACACACACACACACACACACACACACACACACACACACACACACACACACACACACAATCAACCAGAATAAATTGAGATGCAAGAAAGTCCTGTGTGTGAAAGCTAAGTGCATTAGTGGCATCATTTCTGCAAGTTCAGCATATGAATTGTAGCGCAGACAATGGAAATGTGGAATCTTAGTCCTGTGGGCAGGAACTCTGTATCTTCTTATTAAAGATAGAAGTACAAACTCTCCTTAGAGGCGGTGGTCAGTACAGTCCACATACTGTAACCCAACATAAACTAGAGTGGAGGGCTACAGAGCAGAGGGAGAAATACAAACTCTCTCTCTCTCTTTCTCTCTCTCTCTCTCTCTCTCTCTCTCTTTCTCTCTCTGTGTTTCTGTGTGTGTGTGTGTGTGTGTGTGTGTGTGTCTGTGTGTGTGCGTGTGTGCTTTCAGAAGAGCAGGCTGTGGTTGCTAACACACCACAGGAGTTTGTGCAGATGCATTTCAGCACCACGCCTCCAAATAAGATGCTGAAATGCATTCTGGTAGTGCAATTATTCTCCCAGTGGAACACCTCTGATGGAAATACAATACCTCACACACTCACTGCGCCCTTCAAACAGGGAAACAGGGAATGGTTCAATAGCTATAAAGCAAGGTGAGCTGTAGTTTCTTTCTTCCTCACCTCCCCTGCTTCTATGTCATATAGGAACTCCGATTCCCAGAAGCCCTAGAGGTTTGGACTACCAGAGGCCATAATTCTGCCTCTGATTGCTAGTTCTGAGCTGAGGGAATGTGTGGGAGGGATAAATGGGTTTATTAATGATTCACAACCGAACCCCCACCCACTTCCTCAAAGCCCATGTCTCTCTCTCTCTCTCTCTCTCTCTCTCTCTCTCTTTCTCGCTCTCTCTCTCTCTCTCACTCACACACACACACACACACACATCATATTATGGCCATCGTGTGTGTGTGTGTGTGTGTGTGTGTGTGTGTGTGTGTGTGTGTGTGTGTGTGTGTGTGTGTGTGTGTGTGTGTGTGTGTGTGTGTGTGTGTGTGTGTGTGTGTGTGTGTGTGTGTGTGGAGGGGTATAAGAAGAGAGAGTGAGAAAGAGAGGAGGGAGAGTGCACCAAATGTCTGCCACTTCATTGTGTGAAACTGAAGACACACACACAAGGTCTCGTGTTTTGGTGGTCCAACCATCTGAGTGTGAAAAATCAAGAGGTATTTCTTGGTCATGCATGGGATGTCCTGACTCAGGGCCCTGCACCCGTTCATCTAACAAGGGGAGACACGGGGCTCACACCACCCTTCCCAGAGCAGGATGCTGTCGGGCCGGCAGACATATGGTCAAGAGTCTAGCAGATGGAGCAGCCGCCGAGCCAGGGATCAAGCAGAGAGCCAGGTGCTTCACATGAGTGTGAATGTGGACTGTGGATGAGAGAGAGAGAGATGGAGGGAGAGAAAGGGAGAGAGAGGGAGAGAGGGAATTATGTGAGAGAGGGGGATGAGGGAGACAGAGTGAAAGAAAGAGGGAATGAGGGAGAGAGAGAGAGAGAGAGAGAGAGAGAGATGCTGAGTTTGACAGGAGCATGAGTGTGAGGAATTGTGAGTGCTCTGTCAGTGTGTTTGATTCATGTGTGGTCTTGTATGTGAGATTTGTTACAGATGATGTGTGTGTATGGCATTTAAATTAATATGGCAGTGACACATTTGATGGATGACGTGTGTGTATGTGTGTGTGTACTGTATGTTATTGTGTGTGTATGTCAGGCTCCTAGTTGGAAGAGACCTGCTTGAGCATAATTAGCTAATATATTGTCAATGCAGTAGCCTACTTTCTTCCACATGAACACACACACACACACACACACACACACACACACACACACACACACACTCACCATCCATCCGTGTGTGTGTGTGTGTGTGTGGGCATAATTAGTAAACATAACTATGGTGATCCTCCACATGCACACACCCACATAATGAAAGAGGGAGAGAGAGCCAGAGAGAGAGAGAAAGATAGAGAGAGAGCTTTAACCATCCGTTATGCATTATGTGGCCATGAAGAATCCATACATCAATACACTGTATACACAATCAAACTGAGTCACAATGAAGACCTACAGTATCTACATAGAATACATATTAACAAGCCATTCAAGTAGCAGTGAGTACACATGCGTCCTGCCAGACATACATTGCCAAAGCCGATGCCCTGAGCCTATGGCATCTACATCAACTATACACGCGGAAAAAACATCCTGTATGTCAAGGGTGCTAACAAATACCCACAGCATACTCGTGTGCACGTCATCACTCTGTCACACACACACACACACACACACACACACACACACACACAAGCCTCATGTGGCCCCGAGCAGGAACATGCAGCGTCCAACTGTATGCACACGTGTGTGAGTGTGTGACGGTGACATGGATGTACGCAGAAGGACAGCGCAGGGCTCCCCCATGTTCAGTCCAGAGACATGTGCACTGGCAGGGGTGGGGGGCGCTGTGAGGAAAGGAGAGGAGAAGAGAGGAGAGGAAGAGAGGAGAGGAGAGGAGAGGAGAGGAGAGGAGAGGAGAATAGAGGAGAGGAGAGGAGAGGAGAGGAGAGGAGAGGAGAGGAGAATAGAGGAGAGGAGAGGAGAGGAGAGGAGAGGAGAATAGAGGAGAGGAGAGGAGAGGAGAGGAGAGGAGAGGAGTGCGGCTGACAAAGGTTGCAATATGTCTGAGCAGCGCCGAGCGAGGAGCAGGAACACGTTGATTGCAGCTCTTATTTCTGGGGCGATGCGAGTCCACAGACGCGTGAATGAAAACGGCCCGCGCCACCGCCGACGCATGCAAGTGTTCTGGGAGAGAATGTGTTGGCAGCGGCGGCAGTTGTGGTTGGGGGGTGTGCGCGCTCGTGTGTGTGTGTGTGTGTGTGTGTGTGTGTGTGTGTGTGTGTGTGTGTGTGTGTGTGTCTGTGTGTGTGTGTGTGTGTGGAGGGGGGAGCGGGGGGAGGTCGGCCAAAAATAGAGCATTAAAAGATGTTTATATGTCCGTTTGTTGCGTAAGGCTTGATTCAGCGGCGCGGCCAGTAGAGTGTGTGTCCGAGTGGAGCCTGTACCCAGTACAGCAGGAGAGCAGTAGACATTACTCACATCAGCCCACCCTCAGCCCCCTGGCTACACCAGCCATCAGCACACCCAACTCCCCCACTAATGAACAGGAACCCAACACACAACACCAGCTCTGTGTGTGGGCGTATACAAAATGTGTATATGCAAGCTGAAGCTGAAGATATGTCTACTACAGAACTATTGTGACCATGGCCAACCGAATATTTACACTACCGTTACCCCGTTTTTACATGTGTGCTTTAAAGTCGGAAAACTTGTGAAAGCTGAAACAGGGCTCCCAAACAGTGGCAAGAACAGGCCTCCCAAACAGTGGCACAGCATGACTCCCACCATTCTAATAACATCAGCATCTCTCTCTGGCCCTCGCCCTGAGACCCCATGGAGACCCATTAGCGGGCCTGACAAACAGCAACATGCTAGTCGATGTGTATGTGTTTAGACTTGATTGACGATTGGCTGCCAAACGGCCGCAATCCATTATCTGCCTTGCACTGGTGGGTGTCAGGTGATTTGCTTCTTTTAGGGGAATGAAATGTCTTCCTCGCCACGGCAATGAAAGGTAATTAAAAATCTATAAGAGGTTGCTATGACTTAGAGCCAGCTGGGGAACGGAGTGGAGTGGAGTGTATTGCCCTCCTTACCCGGGCAGCAATGCATCAAAATGCACACACACACACACAATTGCTCATAAAATAGAGTCATCCTTTGACCTACACAGGCTTACTCTTTAGGGTATGGTTGTAAAGCAATAAACATTATATAAGGGGATGAGTGTGTGTGTGCTTGCATGTGTGTGTGCATATGTATAGTGCGTGCGTGCGTGCCTGCGTGCGTGCCTGTGTGTGTGCGTGTGTGCGTGCGTGTGTGCGTGCCTGCGTGCCTGTGTGTGTGTATATCAAGAACAGGGCCATATTTCACTCTGTTCCATAGTCTGCCTTAATTACTCTCTCTCAGCTTCCTTGAGACAAAGCCCTTCATTTACACAAGCACATTGGCCAGCAGATCAATGCTAACTAGGCCAAATGCTGTTTAGAAGTTTATGGCCAACAGCAAAAGCATAAATAATGATAGAAAAAAGTGAGAGGGGGATCTGGAGACATCCCTTCTAACATAGGCTAATTAGACGCACACAGAGTTACAGATTCATTCCTCCAGGTCTGCTCAATTCATCCCTCTGTTCTTCCACTTCTCCCACCATACGGATGAAGAGGTGTGACCACGAGGGTTTCATCAAGAGCGGGAGGCAGTGATCTCGCTTCCAACAGAGCACAGGGAGCAGTTTAACTGTGTCTTGAAACTGTCAGAGGTTGTAAAGTCCGTAACTGAATTTCTGTATGAACTTAGAGTTTATACATTTTTAATTTGCATTTGTGATGTGAGATACATATGATGTTTTTTAAGTTTGGGCTTTACACATTGACCAACATACACACCTGTATCATAAGGAGGACTACTGTAGCTTCAGAACAATTTAAAGTGTTATGCATATTTAATTATAGGAGCAATGTATGCGTCTGTGCATATACTGTGTGCGTGCGTGCGTGCGTGCGTGCGTGCGTGCGTGCATGCGTGCGTGCGTGCGTGCGTGCGTGCGTGCGTGCGTGCGTGCGTGCGTGCGTGCGTGCGTGCGTGCATGTGTGCGCATGCGTGTATTCATGTGTACGTGTGTGCGTGTTGGTGAGTGTATACGTGTGAATGTGACAAAGGAGAGAGAGGGCGTTAAAGAAAACACATATTGCTTAATATTCAGCAAGGTGCAGGGAGAAACCTCTCATCTATATTCCAATGTCAATACCAAAGAGCATCAGTATTCTGGACAGGGCTGAGTAGAGAGGGGAAGAGAGGGAGAGAGAATTGAAAAGAGAGAGATGATTGAGAGACAGAAAAAGAAAAAGGCTGTCTGCAACATCAGGGAAATCCTCCTCCAAAAATGATCAAATGATCCAAATTCACATTTACTGGCAGTCCCCCCTCCCCCCGCGCTGTTCATCATTATACTCTAAATGGACCACAGCTCAATGCAAAACACTGACCGTGTGCAAGAGACACACCGCCCGCTCTCTCTTATCAAGATGTCCAGTCCATCAAATACATGTGAGGGTTAAAAAAAGAATCCAAATAGTATGAGGGGGGGAAAGGGAGAACTGCAAAAAAGGGGGATGTGTGTGTGCGTGTGTGTGTGCCTGTGTGTGCGCGTGTGCCTGTGTGTGTGTGTGTGTGTGTGTGTGTGTGTGTGTGTGTGTGTGTGTGTGAGTGTGTGCTGGGTGTGTGGTGAAGGTAGAGGGGCTGGTAGCAGTAGCAGCTGAGTTCCACAGAGCTGATTAAACTATCATCTGCACCACTACTGAGAGCGTTAGGCCCACATCCAATCCCATTACCTTACTTCTCCTCTCTCTCTCTCTTTCTCTCTCTCAGTCTCTTTTTCACTCGCTCACTATGAAACTAAACACTAACATCAATCTCTCTCTCTCTCACACACACACACACACACACACACACACATGCACACACACCAACTCTCCAATATCAATCATACCTCCGTCTTACAAGGCACTATATCCAAGACAGCAATTCCACACACACATGTATACCACACATACAATGTTCTGTTCAACTGTTTGGAAATGACACGCATAAAGTCCCTGCACTAATTGGGAGGGCATTATCATTTACAGGCCAGACTAGAGATTTCAGAAGTACAGCCTGCTGTATATCACATATGCCGCGCCACCACCTACTACTGTAAATACACTGGAACTCACAGAAGATGTAGTCTTGGGACCCTTAAGACCCCTAACCAGACCCGGCTGCAGAGAGCAGTGATAAAGGGGGCATTTGAGATTTTCAGGGGGGCACTCTCAATCGTAAAAGGCTACAGTTAGGATTAGGCCAAGTAAAACTGAGGGGGCACCTTTTTTGTTTGAGGGTGCACCGCCCCCTTTTGCCCCCCCCTGGAGCCGGGTCTGCCCCTAACACACACATGATATGACACATTTTTTTTTATTATAATTGTGGACAAAACAATCGTTTACGATGGACGTTGTGATTGTTCAGCTTTTGCGCGGCTCCTCAGAATGACAACAGGGTGGAGATATGAGGGATTGCAGACAGTTGGAGGGCCCAACGGAGTTACGAGATTTAGTCCCAAGCTATTTTCAACACTTTTCATTGGTTAAATTTCTAAAATGTACAGACTAATGTGAGGATCGATAAGTAGTATCAATTTATGAGGGGGAAAAAACAACAAATGGAGTTACAAGGTTTCCGCCCGACGGCGACAATATGCTTTACCTTTGTGCTATTATTTACTCTGACCCCCGTGGGTTTTCCTACTGCAGAGTCAGCTTCAGTGTGGTCAAAGATCCGTGATTCCTCCGCTTCAGCCCTCTGTGCTGTGGTCTCCTAATGATGGAGGCTTTGCATGGTGCGAATAGCCACTCTCTGGAGCAGGCCCTGCAGCACCAGGAGAGGATTATGGGGAGGGAGGAACTTCACTGAACCTATTATGATCAAAGATTAGCCCTATACTGTGAGACTAATCAGCCATCTCTACATCCCCACTCCCCTCCATGCCCACGTCCTTTAGCCCAGCCTTCTCCAGTATGCTACATCTAAGTGCTCTCACCTTTGGGCCAAAACAGGCTTTTATGTAAAACATTTGGTGACTGGCACATTTGCATCTCATTTCTCTCTCTCTCTCTATTTCTCACTCTTTGCCTCTCTCTCTCCTCCCAAATGCCCCAATACAATCATGGGACATCATCCTTTAGATCAGGTTCTGTGTGGGGTCTAACTCTCTCAGTAAACCACTGACCTAGATTCCCTCATGTCAGATTGAAATTTAATCTTAAACGGTATGTATTTGTCATGTATACAAATATTCAAATGCTGTTACATTAATAATCTCTTCAATCGGAACCTCTAGTCTTTGGCATTCAGGGGAAAAAATAGGAGAACAGGTGTTTCCAAAGAGATGGCTCTGTCCATCTCTGGCTCAAAATGCATAGCATGCCGGTTCGAATGGCGTAATTCAATAAACATGCTTTAAAACTTACTTTGCAAATCTGTTATTAATCTGTAATTCCTCTTTTGACAGGCCGGCAGACAGACATGCATGCCGCCCAAATACTAAATCTTGCATGGCAAAAAAAGTCCATTTACAGACATTTGCTTAAATCCCAAAGCCTGTCTTGAGCAGCGCTTCCCAAAGATCTCTCTGTGAAAGGCCTCCTGAGCTCCACTTATGCTGAGAACTGTCATTGGAAACAAGCTGCCCACTCACGATAGCTTGGCACCTTCTAAAGCCAGCTGTCAATATCTCAAAAGCTGTCAAGTCTGCAGTTTTTTTTCTCTTAGTTCCGTCCCTTTTTTTCCACCAATACTGCAAACCTGCAGCATCTTTTTTAG